>NC_091798.1:2745000-2902500 GCF_041296235.1 Equus asinus | reverse complement strand
TCACTGCTTCAGAGCATTAGTTCCTGCTTATGGAGCTTACTATAGCATCTTTGATTGTGAGTAAGTGTTTTCTATCTTCTCACCAAGGAAAATTAAAAAGCACATGGACCATGTGACACCAAACAGGTGCTCCACACATGTGGGGAATGGGACCTCCATGGGCAAGCGTAAAGATGAGCATAGAAAGACAGTAGACACAAGTACAGGAAGAACGCCTCTCATGACAGGGAAGTGCCTGAATGAGTACAGGAGTAAACTAAGTGTGAGTCATTCTGGGGCATCACCTCCTATATACCCAGGTTGCCCGGTGTGGTAGGCATGTGCTGCTCAAGCAGATCTGTTAGTGAAGTGCTCTGGGAGCTATGCATGCCCTTACCACACTGTGTTTGGAGGCATCAGACACGGCCCTGCTGGAGAGTGTGTACTTCTCAGACTCAGTTTTGGTTTTCCTGACCCTTGAGAACCATTTCCTGTACTGCTCCTGGACCTGCAGAGGCAAAGCAGACTCTGGGTTAGCTCACTGGGAGGAGTAAGATGGGAAGAGTCCTGAGTGGGTGTCACACAGTGGTACCTCCTGGCTGAGGAGGCAGTGCACCAGGAAAATGAAGACGCCCTGCAGGCTGATGATGGTGAAGAGGTAGGCCATGATGTGGGCAGCTGGTCCCACCTGCAGGATTCCCAGACACCACGTGCATCCCAAGATGAAGAGCTGAGCTGTGCTTTAAATTTCAGAATCCTGGAGAGGAGTAAAAGTGAGGCTCCTGATGCACCTGGAGCAAGAAAACCAGGAGCATTTTCATCTCCACTCCATGGATGCTTCTGACTGAATAGTGACCATCTTGGATCTTACTGTCCATGAGCCCCTAAAGAGAAATCCTCTTTGGGTCCAGAATGGTATTTGAACTTGAACTGAATATGGTAGTGACTTCATAATGTGGGTTTCAAAAAGATCATGATGTTTCATGAAGATCCCTAGTTTCATTCAACCAACAGTGCGGAGGACATTCTGTGCACCTGGCTCTGTGCTGGGCCTTGGGAACTAAAAACAACAAACAGAAGATTTATGTTTTCTCAGCTCTTACCCTCTAGTGGAAGAACAAAAACAAATGGTCATCTATAACACTTGTGAAGTGCGAGGTACTTTTCTGCCCAGGTCCGCCCAGTAGTGTTCCCATCCTCACCTTCTCCATGGACTGACCCAAAGCATTCTTTGTCTAGAATAGAGGCCATTGATTCTGTGCAAAGCTGGGGAAGCAAGGGACATCTCCAAGCTTATATTCCTGGGGATGAGGGTAAGGCCTTGCTGAGGCCGAGCTGAGTCAAAATGGGGAGGGCCAGGCACCGTCAGCATTTCCTGACAGAAAGGCGTGATTAATTGGGTGTCATCTCTAAAAAAGAATTGCCTAGCCAAGGTCACAACGATTTACACATATGTTTTCTTCCAAGACCTTTATCATCTTAGTCATTACACTCAGCTATATGATCCATCTGGAATTAATTTTTCTAAATGGTGTGAGATTTTTAATAAGGCATGAGGTCCACATTCTTGTGCATATGGATATCCAGCTGTCCTATCATCATTTATTGAAAAGATTATTCTTTTCCTCAACTGACTACAGCTCATGGACTGGCTGCCTATGTTTGTCAATAAAGTTTTACTGGCACCCAGCCACGCCCAGCTGTTTGTCTACTGTCCGTGGCTGCTTTTTTGCTACAACCACAGAGTTGACATTGTGACAGAGACTGCATGGCTCACAAAGCTGAAAATATTTCCTGTCTGGGCCCTTACAGAAGGCTTGCTGACCTCTGGTGTAGCAGGTGCAGGATCTCAGAGACAGGCCTCATCCCCTTCTATTATGAGCACCACATCCTGAACATTAGTCCCTGACCCAGAGGTCCATCAAAATGTCAGATTTGCAGCTTCTATATTCAGAATGTTCACGGCTGGGATGCAACCCAAATGTGCATTGATAGGAGATAGGTAAACATGGTACAGCCATACTAGGGAATTCCCCAATCCTACACACAGTATGAACCCATTTCTATAGCATGCACGGAGATTTACAAATATGTAGAGAAACATGACTGGAAGGACAGACATAAACTGTAAACAGGACAGGCCTGTAGAAAGAATGACTGTGTGTGTCTTGAGGGAGAGATGGGTCAGAAACGGGATGTGAGGAGAAACTTTCAATTTGTAGATTTCTGGGGTGTTTAAATGATTTACAACAAGAAATGTTTTATATAAATCATGTGCAGTGATGAGTAAAAACATTAAATCTTAATTTATTAAAAAGAAAGAAAGAAAGCCATGTAGGTGGCTAATTAGTTCTGCCTATGGCTGGTCACGCTCAAACCCTGACTTTTCTGATTCTCACCCTAGAGGATGGCGTCATCTCTGGGTGTGGGGACAGAAACACATTTTACCATTTTCCAGTCTCTTTATTTTACTCGTCTCTCTCCGTAAAGACAACAATCCTCAGAAGGATAAATCATTTTCTTGTCTGAAAGCTCCAGATCGCTTTGTAAGGCAGATGGCATAAACCCCAAACTCCTCCTTTCCCAACATGCAGATTGCTTCCAGTACCACTCCACACAGACTGTCCAAGTTCATTTCCTGTCAACCCCCTTTCAGGCATTATCTCTGGGTAGCAGCATTTTTGAGCATTTGTGTTTATCTGCAGTCTCTCTACAATGGGGTCACATCCTGGCTCAGCTACTTGCTGGCTGCATGAACATGGACAAACTAGTGCCCATCCTTAAGCCTCACTTTCTTCACCCTAAAGTGGGTGTAAAAGCTACTTTGCTTACAGAGTTGTTTGATGTGTAAATAATCCATTTTGTCACTTAGCAAACAGTGATAGATCCCTTCCCATCAGTCTGGCCCTGTGCTATGTGCTTGGCCTTCGATACCCAATGGGAAGGCAAAACACACACTGTTCTAACACCTTAGAGCAGAAATGTGGTGAGAGAGACATGTGTGAGTTAGCAATTGCACAAAGGAGTGGAGCTCAGCACAAACGGAGGCAAGTGCTATGAAAGAAACGAGCACCCTTAAAATCTTCTGTCCAAGATATAATCCTTGAGATGTTAGTTGATATATAGATGGAACTTTTTTCAATATTTATAAACTTGGACTTATTTAAAGGATTGAAGAAGAAAATCGGTGATTGCTTAGGATGATGCTAAGTGAAAAAACCTGAGAGTCAGGGTAAAGATAATGTAACTGACAGAGGACATCATGTGTAGCAGAAATCATGATGCCGTCAGAGGAGTGCCTGGAGCTGGCGAACACTGACCTCACTCATAGGGTTCCACCCTCCCAGTGGTGGCTTCTGAGTGAGTGGTAGTCGGCATGAGCAGAAGCCTCCTGGACCAGCGCCAAGCCAGGCTCTTTGGCCCCAGAACAACCTGGAGGGGATGAGAACCAAGTGTGCCCCAGCGGGTGTTACCCACTTCAGTGGGGGTGACAGGAAGTCAAAGGACGAGAGTGAGAGACAGAGAGAAACATGCACATCAAGTCAACCATGATATTTTCACTGTGAGATTCCTGGCATGTAGTTTGTCTTTGTGCTATTCAAACATTTCCAATGTTCTCTGTTTTTCCTGCATTGCTTTTGAAATCAGAAAACCATCCTGTGTTCTCTCCAAAGAAGGAGTCAGTGCTGGATTCATCATCCCAACAACAGTTGCTCGAAGGCGTTACACGGCACATCTGCCCATGGATGAGGGGGCAGAGAGAGAGAGAGGTGTGGGCACAGCTGCTCCTTCCTCCTCTTCTCTTGGAGAAACTCCTGAGACTGGTCTCTTCACCTCGCCCCTCCAGGCTCCCCCCTCTTCTCACCACTTCTCAGTCCTTTTCTCCACCTCCCTCCCCGCTCTGTCCTGCAACCACCACTGTATTCTCCTACCTTTATCTCCCTAGTCCAACTATGTCTGCCACCCCCACGCTATCCAAACCCCTTGCCCGTCCCCTAATTGTCCCATTTTCTCTCCCGTTCCAAGATCCCTAGTTCAGTCACCTCCGTGAAGCCCGGAAACCCCCCTGCCCCCAGCAGCCAAAGAGCATTGGGCACACTCTGATTCCTTCAAATTCCCGTCAGCTGCTTCTCTCCCTGGTCTCGCTGGCCCAGCCTGCCCATTCTCTCCGTGCTCTCCCTCATCCGCACTCCAGCAGCAGCCTCTCTGCCCCTCACCTGGCCCCCTGAGCCCTATCAGGTAGCCAGACCCCTCAAGCCTTCCTGTCTCCCTCCCATGCTCAACCCCATATCAAAGTTACTCTAATTCCTCTCTAAATCCTCACTCCTTTTCATTCTTCTGGGACCCTCATACTTCACTCCCTTCTTTGTCAACCACGCATTCCAGTTTCCCATAGTTGTCCCTGTCACCCACCCTGTTTGTACTCAGTGGTCCCAATCACCTGAGAACCATAGGACCTCTGTCCATCCCGGATTGCTGGGTCCGTAATCTTCAGCGTATCCTGAGTTCTACCAGTCCAGGCAGCTTTCCTCATTTCCCTCAGGCCCCCAGACCTCCCCAATTTATCACGCCCTCCCCTCCTGTTCCTCCAGTTGCTGTACCGCCTCAGACCTACGCAGCCCCCGTCCCGCAGCCCCAAGCCCTCTGAGCTCCCCATTCCTGCACATCTCCCTGCATCCTCTGCCTCTCCTGGTGTCTCCCATCCTCCCCTGACCCTCTCTGTGCCTGCAGTTACCCCGCATGCAGTCTCTCTCCAGCTCCCCATTGCCCCCACTTTCTCCTCAACCCCCAAAACCAGTCTCTTCCAACACAACCCAGTTACAATCAGGTCCCCTCACCTTCTCCCCAACCTTCCCATCCTTATTCGCACAATTTCCCACCCACTTATTCCCAGGGCCCTGTCCTCATCTCACTATCAGTCTTTCAAACTCCCACCCAAGAATGCTCCAGAGGAAGACTGAGTGGTCTAGCTGGGTCTCTCCCAGGTTACTGCAGTCCCGAGCAGCCCCAATGCCCCTCCACTCACTCCTTTTGTCCACTCCTTCCCCAATACCCCTCCTTCCATTTCGCTTCTTAGGCCACCCCTCCTACCCTGAGGAACTTCCACTTCCGGGATCCTCACTCTCGGATGCACAATCTTAGGACCAAGTGCCCAGCCTCTTGGTATCTCTGAGATTTGAGGACTCCACGTCTGCAGATCCTGCTATTTGTAGTTTTGTGGTCCCTGACTTAGACACTTCCAGTTCCGTGAACATGGGCTCCTTAACTGCTGGCATCCGACAGCTTCTGGTTATATACTTTCTTGTGTCTGGATTCTATGTTCTCCACCATGGGGCTAAATCCTCAATGAGTCCCTGTTTCCTCATCTACACGGTGACCATCAGAACCAGAAAGGGGGCAGCCAGTGAGGGGAGCTGTCACAGCAGACCCCCAAAGTGGAGAGCTTAACGGAGAGACCTCTTCAACCTTCGTACCTGCTCTCTTTGATGGGCGTGGTCATGTACTGGAGGCCTGTCATGAGAGGTAGAACCTCACTTCAGAGCCTGTCTCATGGCTGTTTCTAACTCAGTGACGGAGTTCTGGATAAATGAGCTGGGGAACCCCCAAGCTCACTCGTCCTGGTTAATTCTTGTCTGTCTTTGGGTTTCCTACCAGAGCTTAATCTTTACTTTCTCAGTTAACATTAAAAAATGACCCATGAGGAAATTATTGTTGTTATTCCCATTATAAATAAGGATAATATATTTGATAGATTTTTAAAGGTGAAGATATGAGGGCAAATGCTGAGATCTGCCTCCCACGCCGTAAACATCTCGGAATGCTGTCCTCAGTTGACCGAGAGCTCTCTCCCATCTGCCCTCTCCAACCATGGCTGGTTCCACTTCTGCCGTGTCCCCACAGGGCTGTGTGTCCCTAGACCACAGTATCTCCTATACTGCATTTTCTCTTTCTCCTGGTTTTCCATCTTACAGACCGTTGTGGACTGAATGTTTGCGCTGCCCTGTGAATTCATGTGTTGAAGCCCTAACCCCTGATGTGATGGTGTTTGCTGGTGGGTCTTTGGGAGATAATTAGGCTTAGATGAGAGCAGGCCCCTCATAGAAGGATTAGTGCCCTTGAAAGAAAAGACATCAAAGAGTTTCGTTTCTCTGTCTGCCCATGCTCAAGCTGCAAGAAAAGGCCATGAGAGGACACAGCGAGAAGGTGGCCATCTGCAAGCCAGGAAGAGAGCTCTCACCAGAACCCACCCTGTCAAACCTTGCTCTTGGCCTTCCCAGTCTCCAGACTTGTGAGAAAGTAATTTCTGTTGGTTAAGCTGTCCAGTCTGTGGTTTTTTTTATGACAGCCTGAGCTGACCAATTCACAGGTCCTCACTATTCCTAGAGAATGAGATGATGTCTATCTTGTTAACTTTAGTTTCTTTCAGTTTAGCATGATGTCTTTCCAAAGAGTAAGTGCTCACCGAATATTTGAAGAGTGAATGAATAAATTGGTGTCAGATGAGGAGCTCCCCAGAACACCCTTAATATCTCCATAGGTAAAGATTTATGAAGACATGGCCATAAGCATTCAATTTTGAGTGTCTATAGCCATTTTCATGCTACAATGGCAGGGTTGAGTTGTTGCTGTAGCTATCTGGCTGTGATGGTTAATTTTTGTGTCCTCCTGACTGGGGCACAGGACGCCCAGATGGCTGGTGAGGCGTGATTTCAGGGTGTATCTGTGAGGTGTTTCCAGAGGAGATTAGCATTTGAGTTGGTGGACTGTGTGAAGCAGATGGCCCTGTCCCGTGAGGATGGGCATCACCTGATCCACTGAGGGTCTGCATAGAATAAAAGATGGAGAAAGTTGAATTGACTCAGGCTGAGTGCTGGAGCTGGGGCATCAGTCTCCTGCCCTCGGTGCTCCTGGCTCTCAGGCTTTCAGGCCCTGATGTTAATCTACAGCTCCCTGGCTGTTAGGCCTTCAAACTACACCACCGGCTTTCCTGGGTTCCCAGATGACAGGTGGCAGACTGTGGGACTTCTCAGCCTCCATTATGATGTGAGTCAATACCTCATAACAAGTCTCTTCATATTTCATATTTGTGTGTGTGTGTCTGTGTATCCTATTGGTTCTATTTCTCTGGAGAACCCTGACTATTACACTGGCCCACAAAGCCTAAAACATACAGATGATGATCTGAGCTTTCAATGTAGCTCCATGTGAGGAGGAAAGGAGATGGAGTCTGTGAAATAGTTCATACTTCAATTGTGCAGCTGTAGGACTTGGTTTATAGGAATCTTTCAGCCTCTGAGTCAAGTCCATGAAAGAGGGCCTGTTCTCTCCTGATCTCTGCCTTGCACACAGTGAGTAATCAATATTTTTGAATGACTGAATAATTAAACCTATAGAAAACAGAACAAAGAAATTTGAAAATCCAGACTATGGTGTGAACATTCCTGATCTTTTGGCTGTTGTTGGTTTGAAAATTCATTCAGGCTGGTGTTCCTGCTCATAGAATTTTAGCATGTGGAAGAGCATTTGTAGGAAGAAAAGGTTTCAGGAAAGGGCTTAACCCAAAGAGACCAAAGAACTGGCCCTCAACTGGCCTTTTCTGTGTGGAGTGCTTTCTGAACATACTGTGGGGCACAGAAAAGTTCCAGATTTCACAGGAATCGAGCGTGAGCATGTCCACCACGACTTCTTCCACATTGCTGACACGATGGCTTTCTTGAAACACACACCACAAAGTCATCCTTCTCCTCTCCTAGTGGCTCAAAGAATAACAGTTCTGATTTCCCATGGGAGAAGAGGATATAGTTCAAAAGATCTTTCAATTCACCTGGAGAGAAAATGTTTTAGACATGATATATAAAACCATAGAAAGAGAGCTTAAAAGTTTGCTTTGGAAAAAAAAAATAAGAAATTTCAGAAGTAATCACAAATTTCTATGCCAGACGGATTCGTCAAGGCAAGACCAAAAGGCCATATCAGATTGCCTTCTGCTGGACCCTGGTCTTTCTCAGAAATCCCATCTCCCTACATTTCCTAACCCCCAAGTTACAGAAGATAACAGCAATTAAATCTGCTCCAAAAAATTATCCATCTGTTTCAAATGTGTTTTCTGTTCCCTCTGCTTCAGGGTTTGAGAAACGTTGCTCAATGCCTGGAGTCACATAAGACGGCAGCTGAGAAATGAGTGAAATGTGGGAAGGATTACCTACAGTTATTCACCTAAGATAGAAAGGAAAAGGCATTAAATTCCTTTCACGCCCTTCTTCTTTCCACCCCCAGTGTGAGTTATTTGTTCCTACGTGCACAGGAAGCTAAGCAAAATTTCTGAAATTTAGGTGGGCGACTTCACCTGCTTATCTTTACTCAAAAACTTTGTAAATACTGTACTTCAGGAAATTACTCAGACCTGAGAACAAGAGAAAATATTTTGTTTTCCTTGGATGAAACTTCAGGAAGCCATGGAAGGGATGCCAAACGAGAGGGAGATGCCTTTACATCTTTACACAGCAGAGACACTACATTTTAGGAGATCATAGAAGGTAAAATTACATTAGGCAATGAATCTTCTTGGTTCTTTACTCATAGATAGTAGATATATGTGATGAGATTACTCGAATTTTAGAAGGTTTCATTAGCTATCTGATGCCATTGCTGCATTTCTCTCACAGAAAGTGTACGTTTCTTTGATTCACTGTGTATACCTTCTCTGGGCAGGAGGGAAATTGGTGGGATGAGAGGATGATAAATATTTGTTCCAATATCTATACTATGAGCCAAATTTTGATGGCTCTACAATAGGTAAGCTAAACCTTGTACAGTAAGTATGGTAGAGAGGAAACTGATCCACCAAAGATGCTCACATTCTCATCTCTGGATTTGTAAATATGTTACTTTATATGGAAAAACAGATTTTGCTGATATAATTAAACTCAGAATCTTGAGATGGGAAGATTATCCAGGAGCATCCAGGTGAGCCAACATCATGACTAGGGTTTTTATAAGGGAAAAAGGGAGGCAGCAGAGTCTGACTCAAAGACAGGAAAGGAGATATGGTGACAGAAGCAGAGGAGAGAGACTGAGAGACTGGAGATGCTACACTGCAGGCTGTGATGATGGAGTGGCTCAAGGAGCTCCTAGCCAAGAAATGCAGACAGCCTCTAGAAGCTGGAAAAGGTGAGGAAACGGATATTCCCCTAGAATCTCCAGGAGGAACGCTGCTCTGATGACACCTTGATTTTGGTCCCTAAGACCGATTTGAGACTTTCTACTTCTAGAGCAGTAAGATAAATTTGTGTTGGGTTCAGCAGTAAGTCTGTGGTAATTTGGTCCAACAGCAATAGAGAATAAATACATTCAAAGTATAGATGTGGAAGAATCAGTTTTCTGGGATTCTGGAGTGAAGGCAGCTCCGATTTGGTTGAGGGACTCCTGGGAACTAGCTCCCAGGGATAAGGATACGGCCTTGCTGAGGCTGAGCTGACTCAAGAACACGAGGGACAGGTACTGTTAGCATTCCCCTAAACAGAAAGGCGTGGATTACTTGCTATGTTCTTCCTGAATGAGTGCAAGCCCCGAGTGGGCAGGCCTGTGGAACAGCGAGAATTCAGCCTCTCAGATCCGTGGGACCCTCCCTTATGTGTTCAACATCAGCTGTACTGAGGGATGCTGCATTGGCTCCTGCTCGGTTACATTGTGCATCCTTGGATGAATCAACATTTACTGTGGGGGGATGGTCATCCCCCTCCCACCAAAGCACAGTTCACTCGAAATCCTGCAAATGGAAGCAATTAATTAGTTCTGATTGGGCAAGACTCAGAAAACTGTCTCATTTGTACATGGGAGATGAAGGGGACGATTGAGGACTTAAAATGTTTCTCAGTTTGACCAAGTTCACATGGCAAGTACTTGGTAGAGCTGCTATTTTATTCCAGATCTGTTTCAGTCTAGGAACTAAGATCTACACAAAGCTCTTTGATCATAAAGAAATATTAGGGTGTTAACAGGTAGACATGATGGTTAATAACAAAACAATAAGTAAGGCAGAGAATTATCTTGAAATTCCCAAGAGAAAGAGGCACCTTAAACTGATCAATAATTTATTCTAATATTTTACCTCCATCATGATCAGGAAGTTCATTCATTCATTCGTTCATTTGTTCGGTAAGTAACTATTGAGCACTTGGGAAGTGTTAGACGTGGAGAGATTGAAAACAAGACAATTCTTGCCTCTTCTGCAGCTGCAGTTTGTTCGTTCGTTAATGTGATCAGTCATGCAGCAATTATGCGTTGAGCATTTCTACAGGCCTGGCCTTGTGTGAAATGCTGAGGATGCAATAGGAAGGAAAAGCAGCATGGTGCCTGCTGCAGCTCAGATCTAGAGGAAAGACAGACATTAACCAGATAGTGAAAAACAAGAGTGAAATGACTCTGAAGATGCTCTGCGGGAAAGGCACAGTGGCTATCAGAGTGAAAAACCAGAGAATCTGACCTATTCTGAGCAGGCAGAGAAGGCTTCTTGGAGGAGTTGACACATGAGCTGAGATCTGAAGGCTTATATAGTTTTGAGTCAAGGAAGGCATAAGAGTGTTTCAAGAAGAAGGAACATGTACAAAGTCTTTATTCCAAAGAAGCACGGTGAATTTAAAAAATTGAAAGAAATCCCATGTGGCTGGAACAATGGTGAGTATGTGGCAGATGAAGCTGGAGAGGTAAGCAGGAGACAACCCAAGCAAATTCTCATTGATTATGGATTTGGGGTTTGGTCCTATGTGAAATGGATTTAACAAAGGAGTGACATGATTCTATTTGTGTTTGAAAAGCTCTCTCAGGCTTCTATGTAAAGGATGCATTGGACGGTGACAAGAATAGAAAAGGCAGGTCAGTTGGGAGGATAGTGCAGTTGTTCAGGCAAGTAAAGATGGCAGCCTGGCCAAGGAGGGAGCGATGGAGATTGAGCCAGCTGGACATATTGGGCACATATTGAGAATATGAGAACAATAGGATTGGGGCTGGCCCAGTGGCATAGAAGTTAAGCTGGCACCCTCTGCTTCAGCAGCCTGGGATTCACCTATTCAGATCCTGGGGGTGGACCTACACACCGCTCATCAAGCCAAGCTGTGGTGACATCCTACATAGGTGAACTAGAAGGACTTATGATTGGATATATAACTATGTACTGAGGCTTTAGGGAGAAAAAAAAGAGCAAGAATGGCAACAGATGTTACCTCAGGGTCAATCATCTTTACCAAAAATAAATAAATAAAAAAGGGAAACCTAAGATAAAAAAAGAACAGCACTGTATAGTGAATAGGTTGTGATGGGGAGTAAGATCATTGTTAAGTGTAACTTTCAGGGCTCAAATGTGTCACAGGATGGATGTAGTGCCATTCAGAAAGACAGACACCATGGGAAAGAATTGGATTAGGATAAAGATTGCAAGTCTTATATAGGAAGGATGAGTGGAAGGTGTCTTTGAGATATCAAAAATGTCAAATAGGTAAGTGGAGATGTTCCTCTCGATCTCAGAGGAAGGGTCCGATCTAGGGAAACATACAGAGGCATCATTTGCATCGAGATGTGACTGCATCTAAGGAATGGATGTGATTGTTTAGGAGGAAAGAATTTAATGAGAACTGAAGTTTTTCTGGAACCAACTCATTGGATGGAGCTATGAAGGAGACAGACATAAAAGCTAGAGAGAATGGAAGAAAGACATGCAGGGGTATATAAATAGAATCTATAGGGGATAAAGATGGAGAGTTTCATGAGAAAGGGGTGGTGAATAGTGTCAGAAGTTTCTGAGAAGGCTTTTAGGAACACAGAGATCACTGTAGGTCTAAGAGATATATGTTTTGGTGGAATCATGGGGGAAAGAAGCCATATTGCATGGGGTTAGGGAGTGAGTTTAAAGCAGGGAAATGGAGACACAGAGAAAAGTCAACTATTGGCTGGTGGCTAGAACAGGGCCAAGTAGTACCTGTGTGAAAAATGGAAGAAAACTAAACGTTTCCATAACTTTGGGAAGAACACTGTTGAGAAGGTGAGGGAAGAAAAGAGGGAGGGGGGGAGGGAGGAAGAGAAAGAGAGAGAGAGACTGTGTGAACAATAATGTAGGGATAGTTGATAAGGCAGGAATGATGGGATCCAAAGAGCAGGTAGAAGCATTGTCTTCAGAGAGGAGGAGGGAATTGTGTTGATGACACAGGAATGTGGAGGGGATGCACGCTGACGTTTGGTGGGTATGGTGGATTGTGTGAAATATACAAAGTATCGTAATGTCTTTGATTTTGTCTGTGAAACAGGTGATGAGAACATTTTCTGAGAAAGGGGGAGGAGAGAGAAGATTCAACAATGGAACCAGTGCTGGGTTAACAAGGTAACAAGAGAAATGCACAAGGACTCCCTGGCAGAACCCTAGACTCCTTTAAATGGTAAGGACGACTCAAGGGATTTCATAGAAGATGGAAGAGTTAAGAAAACATAGGTAAAAGGACTTTGTAAGTTTAAAGCACTGTGTTGCTTCTTTGCAATCTGTGCCATGAATTATCCCACGTCATTAATGCTTTTCCTTCAAGGTTTTGCATAGTGTAGAAGCTGTTGAAAATATGAGGAAGTCTTTTTAAGAAAGTCTAAAATGCCAGCTAACCCTTATGTCTGTTTAATTCATAAATATGTGCATCATTTCCTTCCATTTCCCCCTTTGTGTGAGTGCTGCTGAGTGACTGTGAGATAGAAGGTGTGCAGAGAAGAAGGACAGAACAATGTGGCTCTGAGTAGAACATGCATCACCACTTTGGATCATTGATTTTTTGCTTATCTAGTTAACCAAGCACAGCACATAGCAGGTGTTCAGTAAGAGCGCTGATGTGTAAAGGTCAAGATGAACACAGTTCCCTAAGCAAAATACATTTATTAAAATAAACTTTTAAACTGAGACCACTGCTAATGGTTAACGAGTCCAGGAGTAAGTCAAGCGTGAGCCAGCCTAAGGCATCATCTGCTGTTCACCCAGGTTGTCCAGTGTGATAGGCACGTGCTGCTCAAGCAGATCAGTTGGGGAAGTATTCTGGGAGCAATGCATGATCATACCGTGATGGGTTTGGAGGCATCAGACATGGCTCTGCTGGAAAGCGTGAAAGTCTCAGACTCAGCTTTGGGTTTCCTGACCCTTTTGAACCATTTCCCGTATTGTTCCCGAACCTGCAGAGGAAAAGCATACTCTGGATCAGCTCACTGAGAGGGGTGAGGATGGGAAGAGTCCTGGGTGGCAGCTGGATAGTGGTACCTGCTGCCTGAGGAGGCAGTACACCAGGAAGATGAAGACGCCCTGCAGGCTGTTGATGATGGTGAAGAGGTAGGCCATGACACGGGCAGCTGGACCCACCTGCAGGATTCCCAGACACCACGTGCATCCCAAGATGAAGAGCTGAGCTGTAGCTTTAAAAGTCAGCATCCTGTGGAGGATAAGAAAGGAGGCTCCTGAGGCACCCAGAGCAACAACACCAATGCCATTCACATCTCCACCCCATGGATGCTCCTGCCTTCCTCTGCTGGTGATGAGTTCTCAGGCTGCGCTGTGATCATCTTTGATCTTTGCCATTGATGATTCCCCATAACGGAAATGGCACTCAGGTACAGGAGGGCAGTTTGATTTAGATTGAGGAGGATAGCGATACTTCAAATGTAAGCTTCAAAAATTTTATGACGCTCCACAGGGATCCCTATTTTCACTCAGCCAACACTACTGAGGAGGTACTGTGCATCAGGCTCTGTGCTGGGACCTGAGCATAAAAAATAACACACATAAGATTCCATTTCCATTTGGAAATGATGATGATAGGAATATAGAAGAAACATCGTTAAATTTCCACAAGGGTTCCTGGAGCAAAGGGCTGCCCAACCTCCTAGATTTGATGTTGACTAGGATTTTTTTCCAGAGAGAGGAATGGACGAGGGGTGAGAAGTAATCTGAACTGATGGTGTTGTGTGAAAATGTAGACTGGTGTGGGAGCAGACACAGAGTTTTCTAAGTGCTTCATGGGAACATCAATCTTCTTTGCACTTTTGTCATGGGACTGCTGATAAAAGTCCAAAGAATGCTTATCAACCAATGTCAATTCTTCCTGCTGCTGAGGGAGTAACAATCTGGGACTAGAGATGGATGGAACATTTTGGCTGTGGTGTCAGCCACACACCCCTGAGTCTGAGCTGGCTGCCACAGAAGCATAGCTGGGTCTGATTACTCTGGGTTCTCAGAAGACCCTGAGAGGGGGCAGCAGGGGCTGCTAAGGGACATGGCTTCGCTCTTGGGACCACACGCGGCTGTGGGCTGTCACCCTCCCCTCCAGCTTACCTTGTGTCCTGCAGGGTGGACACATCACTGTTGAGGGAAGACAGTCTGCTTTTCAACATCCAGAGAGTCATCAGAAAGAAAGCTAAGTTGACCTTCAGGAAACCACAGAAGGATTATTGATTAAAATTCCATTCTGTTTCTGTATCCTAGCCTGTCCAACATCAATTCCACCCTTAAGTAGTTCCCACATTTAGTAACAGTGCTAGAGTTTGTAGTTTTTGGAGCAGTCTTAGAAAACCAAACCAAATCCATGACAACCCAAGGATATTCCAGCTCATCCACCCCCTTATAATTCTGCCCTTCTAATGACCCCCAGCTGAGCATTAAGGATGTTCTGAAGTCATCACTCACAGAGCAGATGGCACAGACTGGTCCAAGGAAGCCCCATATAAATCCACTTTCTGAGCGGAGCCAGCAGCTGAGCAAGAGAGAGAATAAAAATTGCACTGGTCCTTAGGGATATTGAAAAAGTATATAAATTCGCTCATCTATTCATTCTTCAACAAATATTGAGTATCTTGTCTGTGATAGGCTGTGTGGTTGGGCTCTGAAGATACAGCAGTGAAGAAAGTAAACATTGGACTTACAAGCAACATGGGGGAGTGAGCTGTTCCCTTCATCTCTCCCCCTTTGAACTACAACTAAATGGACATTCCCTGAGCAACAGAGGAAGCCCACACAGCACAACAGGATGCCTGAGAACACAGGCAGCTATACATCTGAGGGTGGATGGACTGGCCTCCTGGGAAGTAGCAGAGATAGATGAGCACACCCTTCTCTCTCCCAGTAGCCCTGTCATGCACACCAACACTTGCTAACCTGGTGCAAGTGCCCAGAAAGTGGGAGCACACACCAGGACATCTGTAAGAAGAGGTGGTGGTAACCCTTAGCTTGTGCTTGTGGTCACTCTCCCAGCAGTGAGGGGGAGCCCACTGCTGCCCCTGTGCCACCAAGGAGCAGCCATAGCTCGGGTCCCAGTGAGTATGTCCCGCCCTCCAAGCACAGCAGCCTAGTGAACCGAGGCTGTGGACTGTAAACAGAGGCCTCAGCAGATCTACGTGCTAGGGCAAAAGGCTCCCAAGCGTGTATGTGAGCACTCACAGTGCTGCTGAGTCCCCAAACAGGGAACGGGTCCTGGGCAGCTGTGGGAATAGGCACGCAGCTGGGCCCACTCAGGTTCACTTTCCTGGTGGACAGGGAGAGCCTGCTATGCCCCAGTGCTGTCAAGGAGCAGTCATAGCTCGGGTCCCAGCAGGGAAGCCCCAAGCGCCAAGCACAGTGGCCCCTCAGACTGCAGACCATAAACAAAGTCTTCAGAAGATCCACCTGCTGGGGCAAATGCTCCCCAGGCCCGTATATAAGTGCTCCTAGTGCTGCTGAGCTCCCAAAGGAGGAACAGGCCCCAGGATGCTGTGAAAATAGGCACCGTAGCTTTGAGCCCGCTGGTGACCACTTTCAGGCAGGGAGGGGGAGCTCAGAGGGCCCCTGAGGCACCAGAGTGGACCTAGCCCAGCGAGGAAGCCTTGCCTGACAAGGAGAGTCCACACAAATGCCTGAACACACCCCAGGCTGGGGTAAGCACCCATAATACACCCACAGCTCCCAGCAGATGAGGTGGGGCCAGGAAAACTGCTCCTGCTCCCGTCCCCCCCCAGTAGTAACAGGGGGAATCTGTGCCCTAAGAATACCACAAATGCCCCAACAAAAGATTAGTTCATCAAACACCATGAGAAACTGCAGCAACAATTCAGACCAGAAGGAAAATGACAATTCTCTAGAAACTGACACTGAAGGCACAGAAATATACAACCTAAATGACAGAGAATTCAAAATAGCCATCATAAGGAAACTCAGTGACTTCCAAGAAAACACAGAAAGACAATTCAAGGAGCTCAGCAATAAAATGAATCTCTTCACCAAAGAGATTGAAACTATAAAAAAATCAAGCAGAAATTCTGGATTGAAAAACACAATTGATGAAATGAAAAAATAATCTAGAATCTTTAATAAATAGAACTAATCTTATGGAGGAAAGAATTAGTCTTCTTGAGGGTAAAAATGTGGAAATTCTACAGGTGGAGGAGGAGATAGAACTAAGATTTTTAAAAAATGAAGGAATCCTTTGAGAAATATCCAACTCAATTAGGAAAAGCAACATAAGGATTATAGGTATTCCAGAGGGAGAAGTGGGGGAGAAAGGAGCAGAGAGCTTGTTCAAAGAAATAATTGCTGAGAACTTACCAAAGCTGGAGATGGCTTCAGATTTACAGATAAATGAAGCTAATCAAATGCCCAACTTCATCAGCACTAAAATAACTTCTCAAAGGCATATAATTGTAAAAATGGCAAAAGTCTGTGATAAGAAAAATACTAGGAGCAGCAAGGCAGAAGGAAATAACCTACAAAGGAAATCCTATCAGGCTTTCAGTGCACTTCTCAGCAGAAACCCTACAGGCTAGGAGAGAATGGAATGATACATTCAAAATACTGAAAGACAAACACTTTCAGCCAAGAATACTCTAGCCAGGAAAGCTTTCCTTCAGATATGATGGAGAAATAATCTTTCCCAGATAAAAAAAAGCTGAGGGAGTTCATCACCGCTAGACCTCCCCCTACAAGAAATAAGCAAAGATGCCCTCACACTGGCAACAGAAAGACAAAGGTCTACAAGGCTCTGAGCAAGGATACAAATACACAGACATGATAAGAAACGTGTGCCCTCTACCAGGACAGAGAACCAAAGACTCAATTATAACTTATAAGAGAAAGGGAAAGAAAGCATAAAAAGTAATGGTAAACACTTCAACTTAGCCACAAACTCACAAAATTAAAAACAGAAAAATTTTTAACAGCAGTTACTCAGAAGGGGAGAGGAAAGGGAAGGAACCTGCTTAGGTTAATGGAGATAAGAGGCTATGAGGAAATGGTCTATCACATATCCAACATCTTTCCTACAACCCTCACGGTAACCACCAACCAAAAAATCAAAGCAGAGCCACAATTCACAAAAAGTGAGAAATATCCCTCAGAAAACCAATAAAATGAAATGGCAGTCAGAAATACAAAGGAAGAGAAACAGTGGAAACATAGAACAACCAGAAAACAAGAGATAAAATGGCAGCCTTAAGCCCTCATATATCAATAATCACTCTAAACGTAAATGGATTGATCTCTCCAATCAAAAGACACAGAGTAGCTGGATGGATTAAAAGACAAGACCCAACAATATGCTGCCTCCAGGAAATGCAACTCAGCTCCAAACACAAACACAGGCTTTGAAGGAAGCGATGGAGGAAAATACTCCAAGCTAACGGCCAACAAAAGAAAGCAGGTGTTGCCATACTTTTATCAAACAAAGCAGACTTCAAGTTAAAAAACACAAGCATAGACAAAGAGGGGCAGTATATAATGATAAAAGGGACATTCCACCAAGAGGATGTAACACTTATTAATATATATGCACGTAACATAGGGGCCCCAAAGTACGTAAAGCAATTATTAACAGACATAAAGGAAGAAATTAACAGCAATATGATAGTTGTAGGGGACCTCAACACCTCACTCGCACCAATGGACAGATCATCCAGACAAAATATCAAGGGAATAGTAGATTTAAATAAAACACTTGATCAGATGGACTTAATAGATATATAGAGAGCATTCCATCTGAAAACAGCAGACTATACATTCTTCTCAAGTGCACATGGGTCATTCTCAAAGATAGACCATATATTGGGAACCAAGGCAAGCCTCAATAAATTTAAGAAGATTGAAATCATCCCAACCATCTTTTCTGACCACAATGCTAGAACCACAAGAACAAAACTGGGAAAGTCAGAAATATATGTGGAGACTAAACAACACGCTACCGAACAACCACTGGATCATTGAGGAAATCAAAGGGGAAATTAAAAAATACCTGGAGACAAATGAAAATGAAAATATAACATACCAACTCTTATGGAATGCAGCAAAAGAGGTCCTAAGAGGGACATTCATAGCAATGCAGGTTCACCTCAACCAGCAAGAAAAATCTCAAATAAGTAATCTTGAAGTACACCTAGCAGAGCTAGAAAAAGAAGGACAGACAAAGCCCAAAGTCAGCAGAAGGAGGGGAATAATAAAAATCGGACCACAAATAAATGAAATAGAGACTTAAAAAAACAGTAGAAAGGATTAATGAAACTAAGAGCTGGTTCTTTGAGAAGATAAACAAAATTGACAAACACTTAGCCAGACTCACCAAGACAAAAAAGAGAGAAGGCTCAAATAAATAAAATTAGAAATGAAAGAAGAGAAATTATAATAGATACTGCAGAAATACAAAGGATTATAAGAGAATACTATGAAAAAACTATATGCCCACAAATTCGATAACCTAGAAGAAATGGATGAATTCCTAGACTTATACACCCTCCCAAAACTAAATCAAGAAGAAACAGAGAATCTGAACAGACCAATCACAAATACAGAGATTGAAATCGTAATCAAAAACCAGCCAAAAAACAAAAGTCCAGGACCAAAATGGTTTCTCTGGAGACTTCTACCAACCACTCAAAGATTTAGTGCCTATCCTTCTCAAACTATTCGTAAAAACTGAAGAATGTGGAACACTGACTAACGCACTCTATGAAGTCAGCCTTGTCCTGATACAAAAACCAGACAAGGACAAGAAGAAGAACTACAGGCCAATGTCACTATGAACTTAGACGCAAGAATCCTCCACAAAATATTGGCAAACCGAATACAGCAATAAATCACAAGAATCGTACACCATGATCAAGTGGGATTCATTACAGGGACTCAGGGATGGTTCAACATCTGCAGATCAATCGATGTGATACACCACATCAACAAAGTGAGGAATAAAAATCCCATGATCCTCTCAGTAGATGCAGAGAGCATTTGACAAGATCCAACAGCCATTTATGATTTTAAAAACTCCCAATAAAAAGAGAGAAGGTATAGAAGGAAAGTACCTCAACACAATAAAGGCCATATACGACAAACCCACAGCCAACTCATACTTAATGGCGAAAAACTGAAAGCCATCCCTCTGAGAACAGGAACAAGACAGGGGTGTCCTGGGGACTACTCTCGCCACTCCTATTTCAACATAGTACGGGAGGTATTGGCCAGAGCAGTTAGGCAAGAAAAAGAAGTAAAAAGAATCCAAATTGGAAAGGAAGAAGTGAAACTTTTGCTAATGGCAGGTGATACGATTCTATATATAGAAAACTCTATAAAGAATCCACCAGAAAACTATTGGAAATAATCAATAACTACAGCAAAGTTAGGGTACAAAATCAATTTTGAAAAATCAGTTGCATTCCTATACACTAACAATGAACTACCAGAAAAAGAAATCAAGGAAACAATCTTATTTACAATCACAACAACAACAAAAAATAAAATATCTAGGGATAAACTTAACCAAAGAGGTGAAAGACCTGTACACTGAAAACTATAAGACATTATTGAAAGAAATTGAAGACATAGAGAAATGGAAAGATATTCCATGTTCATGGGTCTGAAGAATAAACAGTCAAAATGTCCACACTACCTAAAGCAATCTACAGATTCAATGCAATCCCTATCACAGCTCCAACAACATTTTTCACAGAAATAGATCAAAGACTCCTAAAATTTATATGGAACAACAAAAGACCATGAGTAGCCAAAGCAATCCTGAGCAAAAAGAAAAAAGCTGGAGGCATCACAATCCCTGACTTCAAAACATACTCCAAAGCTACAGTAATCAAAACAGCATGGTACTGGCACAAAAACAGACAAACAGATCAATGCATCAGAATTGAAAGCTCAGAAATAAAACCACACATTAATGGAAAGTTAATCTTTGACAAAAGAGCCAAGAACATACAATGGAGAAGGGAAAGTCTCTTCAATAAATGGCGTTGTTAAAAGTGGACAGCTACATGCAAAAGACTGAAAGTAGACCATTGTCTTGCACTATAGACAAAAATTAACTCTAAATGGATTAAGGATTTGAATGTAAGAACTGAAAGCATAATAATCCTAAAAGATCATATAGGCAGTACACTCTTTGACATTGGTCTTAGCCACATCTTTTTGAATACATGTCTAATTGGGTAAGGGAAGCAAAAGAAAAATTTAACAAATGCGACTACATCAGACTAAAAAGTTTCTGCAAAGCAAATGAAACCATCAACAAAATGGAAAGACAACCCAGCAACTCAGAGAAAATATTTGCAAATCATTTATCAAACAAGGGGTTGATATCCAAAGTATATAAAGAACTCACACAACTCAACAACAAAAAAGCAAACAACCCGATCAAAAAATGGGCAGAGGACATTTTTAAAAGGAAGACATACAGATGGCCAACAGACACATGAAAAGACGCTCAAATTCACTAATCATCAGGGAAATGAAAATCAAAACTACACTGAGATATCACCTCACACCCGTCAGAGTGGCTGTAATCACCAAGACAAAAAACAACAATGTTGGAGAGGATGTGGAGAAAAGGGAAGCCTCACACACCGCTGGTGGGAATGCAAACTGGTGCAGCCATTATGGAAAACAGTATGGAGATTCCTCAAAAAACTAAAAAGAACTACCATGTGACCCAGCTATCCCACTGCTGGCTATCTACCCAGATAATTTGAAATGAACAATCCAAAGTTACATAAGCACCTCTATGTTCATTGCAGCACTATTCACAACAGCCAACACATGGAAGCAACCCAAGTGCCCATCGATCAATGATTGGATAAAGAAAATGTGGTATATATACAATGGAATACTACTCAGCAATAAAAAAAGATGAAATCATCCCATTTTCAACGACATGAATGGACCTGGAGGGAATTATGCTAAGCAAAATAAGCCTGAGAGAGAAAGACAAACACCAGATGAGTTCACTCATACGTGGAATATAAACAAATACGTGGACAAAGACAACAGTCCAGTGGTTACCAGGGGGTGGGGGTGGGCACAGGGGGTGAAGGGGAGCACTTATGTGGTGACAGACAAGAAATAATGTGCAACTGAAATCTCACATTGATGTAAACTAATATGAATCTCTATTTTAAAAAAAAGGAAGGTAAATATCGTCTTAAGCCCCTGAAATCTCACATCAGTAGGAGGTACACAGTCAGACACACTGTGTGACAATAAACAAAAATGTGGGGCGATGAGAATGTATCATAGTTGTCCCACTTAGTTTTGGGCCTGAGAGATTAGGATGGTTAGTGAAGATTCCCACCGGAAATTACAGGTTAGTTGAGATATGAACAATGAGTGGATGTCACTGAGAGAAACAGTGTTGAGGCAGGGGCCTGTAATTTCTTTAGGTTCACGGGACTCAAGTTTTCAAGAGTCTCATGAACCTAATGTGGTTTGAGAGGGTTTTCCTGCACTATTCAATTTATTTATCCTTCACCTGCTGAAAAACCCACCCACTGAGTCTAAAATCATTTTTCTGGCTTTATTGAGACATATTTCACACCCATAACATTCACGGATTTAAACTGTGCATTTCAGTGACAGTCAGTATATTCACAGCTGTGCAACCATCACCACAATGTAACTGTAGGAAATTTTCAGCTCCTCAGAAAGAAACTTCAGAGTGATGTCAGCATCGTGATGGAGTGAGTTATTCCCTTTGTCTCCCCTCTAAATTACAACCCACTGGAAATCCGTTGATGGACAGAGACTCCGTACACAGTGTTACAGGATGCCTGAGAGATCCACGATCTATACATCTGAAGGTGGGTGGACTGGACCCCAAGGAGGCAGAGGAACTAAGGGAGCAGCCCCTTCTCCCTCCCCTCACAGCAGCAATCCAGGGCAGGGGTCCTCACACCTGTGCATGTGCCGATGAGCACACGCTGTGGGGCAGAAACAACAGGTGCAGGGTGGTCATCGCCCATCCCCCCGTGGATCCACCATTTGTGCCTGCAAACAGAGACTGTGGGAGATGAAGCACCAGGTGTGGCTTGGTCCCTGACCCTCCCCCGAAGATCTGGTACACGTGGTTGTGAGCAGACACTGGAGGAGCAGAAACAACAGGCATGCCTTATCCCCATCCCTCCCCCCTAGAACTAGCAGGTCACACACAGGCCCTGAGAATCACGACACAGAGGGGGGCCAGTGAACCAGCCCCCTTTTCCTCCCCCAGCAGTGGCCCAGTCCTTCCAGTGGTGGGGACATTATACGAAATTCAGATTTTCCTGCCTGGGGAAGGTTGCCTTGACCTGAGTTTTCAAAACACACCAGCAAGTGCCAGAAACCAAAGGGTGCACGAGTGATCAGCAGCAACAAGCTTTCTCTGCATAGCCCCTGCACTACCCCACCTGCCCTGCAGCAGTGGCAAGTGGAACCTGTGACCATAGGCTGCAGGAACCACAGCAGAACCAGTGACCCAGACCCAGTGGTGGCACACACGGAAGGGGTAAGGGGCTGCAATAAAAGTCCTCAGGTCCCCAGGGCACCAGCACTGACAGTGACACTGGTGAACCCGGGACACCTCAGACAAGCCACAAGCAGCAGCATAGGAGGTGCACAGGGCAGCAGCATCCAAGCCCCTGGAGAGCCCGTGGGGGAACATGAGGCCCAGGTGACCCCGAAAGCAGCAGAAGTGCTGGCAGACTGGTGATCCCGATGGCAGCACCTGAGACGGCAGTGACATCACAAGCAGCAAGGCACCGGCCACCTCAGAAGCACAAGTGGCACAAGGAAGAGACAGACAATGCCCCTGGCAGAGGCAGTGGAGTGTGGAAAGTACAGGCTCAAATACCACCAGAACCAGCTCAGAACCAAAGTAACCAAAGCCATACCCAAATAAGAAAGGTGTTTACTACGAAAAATGTACCAGTAGAGGATCAAATCATCAAGCACCTTGAAGTACAGTAACACGGCAGAACACAAGGAGAATGATAGCTCTCCAGAAACCAAACTTGAAGTCACAGAAGATTACAATTCTAACTGAGATAGAATTCAAAATAGCTGTCATGAAGAAACTCAATGAGTTACAAGAAAACTCAGAAAGAGAGTTCAGTGAGCTCAGGAATAAAATTAATGAACAGAAGGAGTACTACACCAAAGAGATTGAAACTCTTTTTAAAAAAAACAAAGAGAAATTCTGGAGATGAAGAATACAGTTCATGAGATGAAAAATAAAGTAGAAAGCATTAAAAATAGAGCAGACCATATGGAAGACAGAATTAGTGAGCTCAAAAACAGAAAACCAGAATTGATTCAGATGGAGGAAGAGAGAGAACTAAGATTTTTTTTTAAAAAAAATGAAGAAATTCTATGAGAAATATCTGATTCAATTAGGAAAAGTAACATAAGGATAATAGGTATCCCAGAAGGAGAAGAGAGGTAGAAAGGAGCAGAAAGCTTATTCAAAGAAATAATACTAGCAAATTTTGCAAACCTTGGGAAAGAACTGGACATACAAAACAAATAGAACTGGACGTATGAAGCAATAGGAATAGAACATATGAAGCAAACAGAACTCCTAATACCTCAATGCGAAAAGATCCTCTCAAAAGTATATATTATTAAAAGTGTCAGGAGTGAGCAACAAAGAAAGAATATGAAGGGAAGCAAGAGAGAAAACCACATACAAAAGAACCTCCACCAGGCTTTCAGCAGTTTTCTCAGCAGAAACCTTACAGGCTAGGACAGAGTGAAATGATATATTCAAAACACTGAAAGACAAAAACAGTGGAAATGGAAATATAAAGCAAACAGAATATAAGAGACGAAACAAAGGAGCCAAGAATACACAATGCAGAAAGGAAAGTCTCTTCAATAAATGGTGTTGGGAAAACTGAGCAGCCACATGAAAAAGAATGAAAGTAGACCATTATCTTTTGCAATACACAAAAAGTAACTCCAAATGGATTATAGACTTGAAAGTAAGATGTGAAACCATAAACTCCTCGAAGAAAATATAGACAGTACACTCTTTGACATAAGTCTTAGCAGCATCTTTTTGAATACTCTTTCTCATCAGGCAAAGGAAACAAAAGAAAAAATAAACAAATGGGACTACATCAGACTCAAAGGCTCTACAAGGCAAAGGAAACCATGAACAAAACAAAAAGACAACCCACCAACTGGGAGAGAATATTCGCAAATCGTATATCCAACAAGGGGTTAATTCCCAAAATATATAAAGAACTCATGCAACTCAACAACAACAAAAAAAACAAACAACCCGATCAAAAAATGGGCAAAGGATATGAACGCACATTTTTCCAAAGAAGGTATACAGATAGCCAAGAGGCACATGAAGAGATGCTCAACAACAGTAATTATTTGGGATATGCAAATCAAAACTATAATGAGATATCCCCTTACACCTGTTCATAATGGCTATGATTAACAAGACAAAAAATTAACAAATGTTGGAGAGGATGTGGAGAAAACGGAACCCTCCTGCACTGTTGGTGGGAATGCAAACTGGTACAGCCACTATGGAAAACAGTATGGAGACTTCTCAAAAAATTAAAAATAGAAATGCCATACGATCCAGCTATCCAACTACTGGGTATTTATCCAAAGACTTGAAACCAACAATTCAAAGAGACTTATGCACCCCTATGTTCACTGCAGCATTATTCACAACAGCCAAGATGTGGAAGCAACCCAAGTGTCCTTCAACTGATGAATGGATATAGAAGATGTGGTACACATATATATATGAATACTATTTAGCCATAAAAAGATATGAAATCGTCCCATTTGCAACAACATGAATGGACATCAAGCGTATTATGTTAAGTGAAATAAGCCAGACAGAGAAAGACAAGCACCGCCTGATTTCACTCAGACATAGAAGATGAACAAACACATGGGGAAAGAGAACAGATTGGTGGTTTCCAGAAGGGAAGGGGATGGGGGAGGGTGAAAAGTGTAAAGGGGTGCATATGTACAGTGACGGATAAATACTCGACTGTGGATGGTGAGTATGATGCAGTCTACACAGAAACTGAAATATAATAATGTACGCCTGAAATTACACAATGTTATACACCAATATGACCTCAATAAAACAATTTTTAAAAAATTACAAATGCCGCTCTAGCAATTGCTACCTGTTTATAAAACTAAAGGATTGAAAATAAAGTAAGTGTCCATCAATACAGGGCTAGCTATTGAAATTATGAAAAATTTATATAATAAAATCTTATGCATCTGTAAAATGGAAGGCAGAAGCTGAAGAATCTTCAAGATATGTTGTTAAATGAAGAAAACCAATGTGCAGAAAAAGGGTATGGTATGCAACCATTGGTACTAAAAATATATTAAAAAGAAAAATGTGTGATTTTTATATTAACAAAATCCTTTTGATAGAAAAAAAGAAACTTCCTTCACATTAGCAGCCACACCTCATTCTGACTCTCAGGCACCCCACCCCCACCCTAGCCCCAGGGCACCACTCATCTACTTTCTATCTCTATGGTTTGCCTATTCTGGACATTTCACATGAGTGGAGTCATAAGATATGTGATCATTTATGACTGGATTGTTTCATTTAGTATACAGTTTTCAAGGCTCATTCATGTTGCAGCATATTTTCATGGGTGAATAATATTTTTTATTCTTTATTAATGGCTAAATAATATTCCACTGTATGCTATGCCACACTTCGTTTATCCATTCATCAGTTAGTGGACATTTAATTTCCAACTTTTGGCCACTTTGAATGATGCTGCTATGAGCATTCATGTCCAGGCTTTGTGTGGAAGCATGTTGTCATGTCTTTGGGGAATATACTGAGGAGAGGAATTGCTGGGTCATTCGAACTTTGAGAAACGGTCAAACTGTTTTGCAAAACAGCTGCACTATTTTATATACCAGCCAGCAATGGGTGAGGATTCTAATTTTTCCACATCCTTGCAACACATTCCACTGTCTGTCTTTTTCTTTCATTTTGTGTTAAAACTAATGAGGGTGAAGTGATATCTTATTTTGTGGCTTTTAATTTTCATTTTGCTAATGCCTAATATGTTGAGCATCTTTTCATGCACTTATTGGTCTTTTATATACCTTTAAAGAAATGTCCAAGTTCAAGTCAGTCCATTTTATATTGAATTTGTCTTTCATTATTGAGTTAACTCAATTTAATTTTAACAACAGTGCAAACAGAAGATCTCTTATGATCACAGATTGGTTTCCAAGGCATAGAGAGCTTATGTCTATTGCTCAAGGTTTTACTAACAGACAGTAAGAGAATCTACTCTTGAATCAACATTAATGCAAAGTATAGAGTGAGGCAGGACATTTCAAGAAAATGGAGAGTGAGGCGGGACATTTCAGGACAATGGAGAGTGAGGTGGGACATTTCAGGACAATGGAGAGTGAGGTGGGACATTTCAGGACAATGGAGAGTGCGGTGGGACATTTCAGGACAATGGAGAGTGAGGTGGGACATTTCAGGACAATGGAGAGTGAGGAGGTACATTTCAGGACAAAGGAAACTGAGGCGGGACATTTCAGGATAATGGAGAGTGAGGCGGGACATTACACGACAATGGAGAGTGAGGTGGGACATTTCAGGACAATAGAGAGTGAGGAGGTACATTTCAGGACAAAGGAAACTGAGGCGGGACATTTCAGGACAATGGAGAATGAAGTGGGACATTACAGGACAATGGAGAGGTTGGTAGGACACTTCAGGACAAGGAACTATATACTGAGAAGAATGTAATCAAGAAAGAACTGAAGTGTCTGAGAAGGACACCTGGAAAGAGCTCAGCTGAGCAGGTGAACATAAGTTTTAGCAGCATGTTGTGGTTAAGAGTGCACGTCCTGGGAGACTGACTTCTTGAATGAAGGAGTGAGGACCTTGGTAAACTTGCTCTCCTTCTAACGCTACAAGAATATAAGCAAAACAGCTAAAAGCAACCATTTCAAAACTCTAGCAATTACTCCAAGCCACAGAACAAACTGAAAATAGCCTATCCAAGAGAACCTGCTGACCCTCAATAAGACTGGAAAGGAAGGAGTCTGTGAAGTTTCAACTTAGAGCCTCTTCCATTCCTTCTCTCCCCAGCTTGGTGGTGCATCAGCCAAAAGTTGACAGCATTCCAGAAAACAGAGGGAGCTTACTACATCCAGAGATCTGTTAACAGCATCATCATCATCCTTAGAGCACAGTCAGCATTTCTTCAGACCCTTTGACTCCCTGGGAACATTTTCTTCTCCAAGTTTGGTGGCTCTTTGATGTGACCAATAGTTCGTCTCAGTTGGGAACAAAAAAGCCTACTCCATGGGCATTTCCAAACCAATAGCAAACTGCTGTCACACACCAGCTGCCTAAGGCTGTGATTTTAGGCAGGGTCAACAAGGACTTGTCTGGGGGAATTTAAAAGGCAATACTGGAGAACTAAAGGACCATAGAGAATTTTGAAAAACTCTGAAATATTCCTGGAAATCTCAGGATGCACAAGGATGTGCCCATGCTCAGGAAAAGACTGGGAATAAGAAAACACCATCCTCTCACCTCTGGCTGACCTTGAGGCTTTGTGCAATCAGGAAGTGAAAGCTCAGTCTGTTATGTAAGCCCCTGAAGGTGGAAGGTGCGCCTTGTCCCACAGATGCCTTTGTAAAAGAGTGCAGAGCACGTAGGCAAGGCATTTAAGGAAATCTTCTGACCAGACATTGAGTGGCCACTAAATTATCCTGAACCAGGCATGACCCTGTAGGCTCCCAGGATTAGAAAAAGAAACAAGAACTTTAAAAAGCTAGCAGAAAACTCAGAGGTCATACTCTTTAGAGAATGATCAATATGCAGAATTTGTTTAGGAAATTCAGAAACAAACAAACAGCAACAAACCTTTGAGGAATCTGATAACAGGAGCGTTGCAATATATGATCTAAAACACCTAGTTTTAAACAAAAATGTATGATACATATGAAGAAACAAAATAGTATGCATTACACACATGGAAAAAATCAGCCAGAAGAATATGTCACTGAAGAGGCATAGATTTTGATCTTAGTATGCAAAGTCTTTAAATGCGTTATTATAAATATATTAAAAAACTAAAATAAAGCACATTTGGAAAATAGAAGGAAAGTATGACAGTCTAACCAAATAAAGAATATGAATAAAGGAATAGAAATTATGAATGGAACAAAATGGGAAGTCTAGAGTTGCAAAGTACAATAACTGAAATGAGAAAATATTCATAATGGCTCAACTGAATGGAGCTGGCAAAAGAAAGACTTCAACGGGCCAGCCCCAGTGGCGTAGTGGTTAACTTCAGCATGCTCCACTTCAGTGGCCCAGGTTTGATCATCAGGTGTTGACCTACACCACTTGTGGCCATGCTAGGGTGGCAACTCACATACAAAATAGGGGAAGATTTGCACAGATGTTAGCTCATGGCAAATCTTTCTCAGCAAAAAAAAAGAAGAAGAAGAATTAATGAATTTGAATATAGATCAATAGAGATTATGCAGACTCAGGGAGAGGGAGAAAAAAGAATGAAGAAAAATGAAGAACCTCAGAGACCTGTGGCACAGGACTGAGTGCACCAACATACACATAATTGACATCCCAGAGAAAGATAAAGCAAAAGGGCAGAAAAATACCTGAAGAATGAATGGCTGAAAACTCCCTGAATTTGAAGAAAAGTATTAATCTACACATCCAAGAAGCTCAATGAACTCCAAGTAGAATTAACTGAAAGAGAGCCATGCCTAAACACGGCATAGAGCTACTGACAAGAGTCAAAGATACAATCTAGAGAGTGGCAGGAAGAAACTGACTTTTCGTGTACAGGAGATCCTCAATAAGACCAAGAGATGACTTCTTGTCAGACATCATGGCGGTCAGAAGGCAGTGGGGTGACATCTTCAAAGAGTCAAAAAAAGATAGTGAACCAAGACTTCCATATCCAGCTAAATTCTCCTTGAAAAGAAAAGAAATTAAGTCATTTCAAGATAAACAAAAATAGATAATTCTTCCTAGCAGAACTGTCCTACAGGAAATACTAAATGAGCCCTTCAGGCTGACAGGACAGGACACTAGACAGTAACTGGGATCCACATAAAGGAATACAGAGTGCCACTAAATGTAACTACATAGGTATCATGAAAGGCACTATAAACATATTTTTCTTTGGAACTCTTTTCTTCTGTTTTAAAAGACAACTGCACAAAGCAATACTTATAAAATGTGTCAATGGTTTATGACAATAATAGTATGAAAGAGGTGGAAGGGAATAGAGAAAAACTGGAAGAAAGTTTTTGTATAATACTGAAATGAAGTTAGATGCCAATTGCAATCCTCAGGCAACTCAAAAAATATAGTAAAAGAAATAAGGGAATTGAAAAGGTACACTAGGAAATGTCTACTTAACACAAAAGAAGACAGAAATGAGGAATGGAAGAATAGAAAAAGACATAAGATATACAGGAAAGAAATATCACATGGCATGTAAACCCTACCTTATCAGTAACTACGTTATAGATAAATGTATTAGACACTACAATAAAAAGTCAGAGAAAGGTAATATGGATTAAAACATTTTTTTGTATCTACTGGAAGACACTTTGGATTCAAAGACACAAATAAGTTGAAAGTTAAGGGATAGAAGGAGCAACCAAATGAGAGCTAGGGTGGATATATCGACATTAGACAAAATAGACTTTAAACAAAATTGTTAAAGACGAACAGGATATTTTATAACAATAAGTGGGTCAGACCATCAGGAAGACAATGAATATAAACATAAACACACCAAACAAGAGTCCCTAATACATGAAGCAAAACCCAAGATCGAAGGGAGAAACAGACAATTCAACAAGAGTAGTTGAAGACTTCCACACACAGTGGGTTTGTTCATGTCCCCTCAAAATATGTGTCCAAGTCTTAACCCCTGGCACCTGTGAGGGTGACCTCACTAGGAAATAGGGTCTTCACAGATGGAATTAAATTAAGGATCTCAATATGAGATCAACCTCAATTTAGAATGGATCCTAATTCCAATAGCTATTGTCCTTATAAGAGAAAAGAGAGGGATATTCAGACACTGATGCGCAGAGGCATTGGAAGACAGAGGCAGCGATATGAGATATACAGCCCCCAGCTGAGGAATGCCTGGAACTACCAAAGCTGGAAGAGGCAAGGAAGGATTCTCCCCTAGGGCCTTCAGAGGGATTGCAGTCCTGCCAACACCTTGATTTTGGACTTCTGGCGTCCACAACTGTGAGAGCATATGTGTCTCCTATTTTAAGCCACCAAGTTTACAGTATTTTGTTAGCACAGCCCTAGGAACTAATACCACATCACTTTCAAAAATGGATGAATAACGAAGCATAAGATCAATAAAGAAATTGAATATTAGGACAGCACAGTAACTGATGAGATCTAACAGACTGTAGAATTTTCCACTCAACAACAGAAAAAGGCACATTCTTCTCAAGTGAATGAAGAACATTCTCTAGGATACGATAGAGCGTAAGTTAGGAGTTAAATGAAGCCTCAGTAAAATCTTAAAAATTGGAATCATACAAACTATTTTTTTCTAATCAGAAATGAATTAAATTAGAAATCTACAACAGAAGAAAATTTGAATTTCACATATGTGGAGAAATTAAACATTCTCCTAAATAACCAATAGCTATGGTCAATTGATTTTCAGCAAGGAGGCTAAGACAATTCAATGGAGAAAGAACATCCTTTTCAAGAAATGGTGTTGGGAAAACTGGGTATCCACATGCAAAAGAATAAAATTAGATCCCTTCCTCACACCATACATAAAAATTAACTCAACAGCTATCAGACATATCTGTAACAGCTAAAACTATAAAACTTCTAGAAGAAAAAACTGGAGAATGTCTTTGCATCCTTGGTTTAGGCAATGGTTTCTTAGATATGACATCCAAAGCACTACCAACAAAAGAAGAAAATAGGAACATTTGACATCACAAAAATGAAAAACTTTCCTGCTTTAAAGAAAGCACATTAGGAAGACAGTGAAAAGACACAGATTGGTAGAAAATATTTGCAAATCGTACATTGATGATGGACTAGTATCCAGAATATATTAAGAACTCTTACAACTCAACAACAAAAAGACAAATAACCCAATTTAAAAATGGGCCAAAGATTTGAATAGGCATTTCTCCAAAGAAGATATGCAAATGGTCAATAAGCACATGAAAAGATGCTCAACATCATTAGTAGTAGGGAAACGCAAATCTAAACCTCAATGAAATATCAATTTACACTCATGAGGATGGCTAAAATAAAAAATGTAGAAAATAAGTGTTGACAATGATGTGGAGATAATTGAAACTCTCATATATTGCTGATGGGAATGTAAAATATGAGACAGACACTTTGGAAAACAGGTGGTGGTTTGTCAGAATGCTCAACATAGATTTGCCATATGACCCAGCAATTCTACTTGTAGATACACACCCAAGACAGATGAAAACACAAGTCCACACAAAAACTTGTACATGTATGTTTACAGCAGCATCATTCATAACAGCAAAAAAATGGAAATAATTTAAATGCTCATAAACTTATGGATGGATAAACAAAATGTGGAATGTTCACATAATGGAATATTATTTACAAAACAACAACAAAGAATGAAGTCATGATACTCACTACAACATGGATGAACCTTGAACACACCATGCTAAGTGAAAGAATCCAGTCACAGAAGATCGCATGCATGACTTAATTTATGTGAAATATCCACAGTAGGCAGATCCACAGAGACACAAAGTGGATGAGTGACTGTCGGGGGTTGGGGCGGAGGAGTGGGTAGCGGGAATGGGGAGTGAATGTTACTGTACACGAGCTTTCCTTTGGGGAGTTGAAAATGTTCTAAAATTGGATTGTGGCAAAGGCTGCACAACTCCATGGTTAGTCTAAAAGCCACTGATCTGGACACTTTAAAGGGGTAAATTTTAGGGATGTGAAATATATTTCAATAAAAATATAAAAACAATAAACCTAGTATGAAAAGCTGAAAATAAAAGCCTGCAAGCTCTGGAGCGTGGCTGTCTGGATTGGAATCCCAGCTCTGTTACCTAGCAGCCATGCACCTATGGGGATTTACCTAAACTATGTGTGCCTCAGTTTACTCAACTGTAAAATGGGACAAGGGACAGTACACGTCTACTTCATACTATTGGTGTGAGGACTGATTAAGATAACACATACAAAAATGGTTAGAAAAGTGCCTGGCCAAAAATAAGCACCTTCTAAATCTTAACTGTGATACAATCTAGTATTTTCATTATTTAAATCAGCTCTACTTTTTCAAATGAAAAATTGGAATATCCTTTGGATTTTGATACAGAAGTAGGTTAGATTTTTAAAATTTTGATTTCATCTTTGCAATTTCAAGGTCAGAGATTGAAAGAAATTCTCCTTAACGGTTATTATCTTCCTCCAGAAAATGCCCTAGGGATTATTACTTAGTGTTTCTCTGCATATTATGCTCTGGCATAATCCAAATGCTATGCTGGCCAAGGTCATGCTGGAGAAGAGCAGGACAAACGGGAAAGTGTATTTACCGGGTTGATGTTCCATAGAGATGAGGCCTGGATGCTGCAGAAATGGCCACGATCACGGCCGGGACGCCGTAGCCCACAGGGAACATGAGCCACTTCATGAACCTGCTCACACTGGAGTAGTTGACCACCATCAGGTTTCGTGCAGTGAGGAAGAGGTGCAGGCCCTCCAGCAGCATCCAGGTGAAGGAGGCCAGGTAGAGATAGTGTAAGGCGCCCGCGATGAGTGCGCACAGCACCTGGGGGAGGAGTGAGGCTTCACCAGGAGGGACTGTCAGCGTGGAGTGTGGCCCCAGGACCTCTCCCGTGCCTTGCCATTGGGGAGAAGTCTGATGCGTATGAAGGAGCGGTCAGAGAGGGTTTGTCGTCTAGTTGCATCAGTCAATGTGACATTGGTCACTCACCCCCTAACCTTCCCCAGGACCCAAGATCATTTCATTAAGGCATCCAGGGCAGCATGGCTCCCATGGACCCAGCACCCCCTGGGGCAGGCCAGAGGGTCCACTGGGACTGGGTCAGTACCTTGATCTCCGTTCGGTCGATGGCCGTGAGGAAGAGGAGGTGGGCCAGGAAGAGGCAGAGCGAGAGCTGCAAGTGGAGGGAGGTGCTGGTGTTCTGGATGGCTCTGCACAGCAGGAAGGTGAGGGCTGCCAGGAGGAGGCACAGCAGAGAGAGGCTGAGCCCCACGTAGGTGATCACATCCAGCACGGGATCCTCCTTCTGGGACCCAGCAAAGAGGAGAGCACAGTCACTCCTTCCTGCTCTGGAGAAATGGCCCTTCCACCATTTTTATTTTTCTTTTTAGGCATAGAAAAATGTAGGAATGGAGAGGCCAGGTAAATTTGTGATGTTTGTGGCTAAGTACCTAAACGTTCAGAATGTTAGGACACTATGGGATTGTGAACTGATTGATTCAGAGCCTGGACGAAGCCCTGCCTGTCACAAGGGTTTGTTTTCCTTCATGAGTTGCCTGAATGCTTCTCTGGTCTGGTGACCTAGAGGAAGTAACCAGCTCACCTGCACGGTGGGGGAGGCCAACACGGCCCCTGACCCACCTGTTCTCACCAGCTTCCCTGGTGCCCTCTGCCAAATCGTCCTTTCTGCAGCCCCTGAGCACTCCTGCACCAGAGACCCCTGAGGTGAGCAGAGGTCTAATTTGGCGACCATATCCCTGCCCCCGCGTGGACACACCCCTTCTTCCAGGTTTCCAGTCAAAAGCCAGTCCAGTGCTGCTGTGAAGGCATATGGCACATGGAGGGCCCACATCAGATCCTACATCAACTGCCTTGAAGAGAAGGAGTTTATCCTGGGTGGGCCTGGTCTAACCAGGTGAGCCCCTGAAAGATCCGGGCTTTTCTAGGAGAAAAACCCTCAAAGTTCGAAAGAGTTTTCATGTGAGGGAGCTTCAGCTGCTGGCCTCGAGATAGGCACTCTGACACCTTGTGAGAGAGCCCAGGAGACGACCACACGAGAAGGGATGCAGGCGGCCCCCAGGTGCTGAGCATGGTCCCCCGCTGCCAGGTAGCAAGAAAGTGGGACCTCAGTCCTACAACTGCAAGGAATTGAAGTCCCCCAACAACACACAGTGCAGAGGAGGACCCCAGGCCTCAGAGGAGAGGCTCGTAAGACCTGTAAGATGCCGACAGACAGCTGCACCACACAGGACTGCTGACCTGCAGAGACTGGGGGTGACACATCTGTGGGTCTTTAAGCTGCAGCATCTGTGGGAATTGGTTGTAGTGTGACAGACATTGAACGCAGCCCCTCTCAGGGCCCTCACCTCCACATCCTCGGGGTTCACCAGGATGGCCATGCTGCCCGGCAAGAAGCCCAGGCAGGTGGTGTTGCCGTTCCGGCTGCCCAGCCTCCGGCACCCTGTGGTGGCCCAGTGCCCGCCCCCGTGGCCAGCTCCCTTCCAGAAGGCACAGATCAGCTCCTGCCGTGTCCCGGGCGTCTCTGGCTGTGGGCAGGTGGGGGTGACCGGAGAGGTTAGCCTGGACCCCCCTTGGGTCCTGAGCTCGGGCTGAGGCTGAGGAGGGCTGTTCTTCATATGCAGCTGCCCGCTGAGCGCCTGCTGCGTGGGCCAGGCGGGGGCGCAGCCGTGACCAGGGCAGACCCACGTCCCTGCCCTGTGGGGCTGACATGCTCAGGGAGACAGAGGGTAAATAATAGACCTGATAAGTAAGTAAACTAGACAGTGTGTTGGAAGGTGTCAGGCGCTATTTAAAAGTGTAAAAAGAAAGACACGGCGGAGAGGAAGGAGAGCTGTGGCTCCAGGTTGTAATTTTCAGTTAAGGAGGTCAGGGGAGGCCTAAAAGAGAAGGTGACATTTGAACAGACTGGAAACATGTAAAGGGCTGAGTCACGTGAGGGAAAGGTGTCCCAGGCAGAGGGCACAGCAAGCGCAAAGGCCCTGAGTTTTGAGGAAGGAGCAGAGTGGGCGCAGGTGGGCTGCAGAGGGACCACTCTGACCCTGGCTACTGGGTGAGTAGTGGGGCTGACCCCTCCCCACCCCAGGACTCACACGGTGGGAGAAGATGACGGTGACCTTGGGGTCGAGTTTCGTCGTGTTCGTGTTGCTCAGAAGGACTGACTTGACGGCCGAGAGGATCCTCCACTGGATGCCGCGGAGCGGGCTGTCGTGGGTCTCTTCCAGCTCGGCTTGCCTCTCGGGGTCCAGCTCCAGGGAGGCGTTGGCCAGCGGTTTCTGCATGTTGGGGCTGGAGAGGATGCCCGCCACGGCAGGGCCTGCGGACAGACACACCGGCCCCTCTGCCTTCCCTCCTCCCTGAGATGCCTCATCCAGGCTGGCCGTCCCGGGGGAGCCCGTCTGAGCCTCACCCCTAGCCACATCCCAGCCCCCTCCCTCTCCACAGGTGTCCCCCGCACCCTGCCTTACCTGACCCCACAGCCCCGGCCGCCATGGCCCAGTCCAGGACCATCCGTGCGTGGCTCTGGCCCAGGGTGACATTCCCGTGTCCCTGCTCCTGGATCACCAGGGACAGCTCTGAGGGGAGAGGGGCAGTGACTAGGGGTCCGGGGAAGGACATGCGTTGGGCTGGGGCGGGCAGGGAAGGATGAGGCCTCACCTGTGCCTTCAGGAGACTGGTACGTGAAGGAGGCTCCAGGCATGGCCTTGGCGAGGGTCCTCAGGATTTCTTCCAGGCCCGAGAGGAGGTGGGTGACCGTGTGGTGCCGGTCAGGCAGGGCCAGGGTCTCCAGGTCCCCGGGGGCTTTTAGCAGCTCGTCCACTGACTGGATGAGGTCCTGGGGGTGGTGGGTGACAGCCGCTGAGTCATTGCACCACAGGGGCCACCTGAATGACCCAGCTCTCCCCCACCAGGGACACAGGAGGACCCCCCGGGGCCTGGGGAGCACAGGTGGGCGTCATCGAGACCCCGCAGCAGCCAGAAGACCAGTGAGGGGGCAGCCTGTGGCCTGTGCATGTGTCACAGCCACGGCCTCGACGTCCCTCAGGACCGGCCTCCTGCGCCTCCACCCAGAACAGTTGCCACGAGCCACGTGGCCGTCGGGCACTGGAAATGTGGCTGCTCCAAATGGAGCTGAGCTTGAAGTGTGAAATACGCAGCAAAATTGCAAACAATTAGAAAGAACGTGGAATATCTCAGTGACATTTTTATGATTCTGTGTTGAAATGGTAATGTTTTGGATCTGTTGGGTTAAAGGTCATTTTCTCAGTACTTTCCCTTGTTTACTTGTACTTTTTATTTAATGTAGCTACCAGAAAATTTAAAATGACATACGGGCTCCCGCTTTTCTACCCGCTAAGCGCGCACCAGCTCCGCCCCCCGCCCCGGGCGCCAGCTGCTGTTTTTGGAGCCTCTTCTCTTAGTTCGTTTATGAAGTGAGGAGACGGGCGGAGTCACTTGCCTGAAGTCACTCGGCAGGGAGGGGCAGTGGGTGGGGCGGGGGATTTGAACCCTCGTGGCCCAGCTCCGGAGAGAAAATCCTTAACTGCTCCCTTCTCCCCCTCGAGTGCACGTGCGCGTTTCAGGCTGTGTGGGCACGTCCGTGCTTGAGTTAACTGGTGTAGACACGGCGTGTATATGGCGCACACGGACACGAGTCTCCCTGAGCAGAGGCCCTGCTGGGGCTGTCTCCACTCACACGGAAGCATCCCCCAGACACCGCAGGGGACTGTCCTGGGCCCCTGGGTCCTGTCACTACCCGGACGGTGTTCTGGGCCGAGGCTGGCTTGAAGTGTCTGCGTAGATCCTGGACTCCTTCAAAGAAGCCGGAGAGACTCTGGGGGGAGGGGAGAAGAAGGGGTCAGGGAGCCTCGAGGGTGGGCGGGGAGCTGGGGGAAAAGGGGCGGACAGGGCAGGCTGCACAGGGGATTCCTGCCTCCTGGTCCCTGCTGGGGGCACTCACCTGGCTCTGGATTCCGGGGGGCGGAGTCCAGGTGGGGAAGGACATCTCTGCAGCGGACAGACAGGGGTTCATTAGGGGTAAGAGGGTCTGTGTTTGTTGCGGTGGGGTCTGGGGTCGGGTCAGATCAGGTACCTTCGCACACGGTGGTGTTTTGGTTGTCCTGGAACCCCGGCAGGGGTGTCCACCCTGGGCGGCAGCAGCACCTGTATGAGCCCATGGTGTTGACGCAGACGGTGGAGTTGTGGCACCGGTGCTGACCAGACCTGCACTCGTCCACATCTGGGGACAAGAAGACAGGGTCAGGCCAGGTCACAGCCTGGAGGAGGCCCCTCTCCCCTCCATGCCCCTCCCCTTTCTCCGTATTTGCCTCCCCTCCCCCCCTGGGCTGGAGGTGATGCCACCTGGTGAAGGCACACCCTGAGTGGTGACCCCAGGTCATGGGGAGTGCAAATGTGACACAGCAGGTGAGCCAGACGGATGTGCAGGTTGTGAAATAGTGGGAACCTTCACCCCAGTTAGTAATTAGCTGCTGCCTGGGGTCCCAGGAGCCTTCCCCATGGTACCCCAGCTCCTTCCCCAGGACCCCCAGATCTTTTCCCATTTGGTCTCAAAAGGCTTATCGCCTGGCCCAGCAGCCGCCCCCAGCCTTCATGCTGCTGGGTCCGCATGGGAGCCATCGAGTATGTGAGCAGCTGTTCTGGGTGGGGGTCCCCAGGAGTGCAGCTGCTGAGCTCTGGACCGGCACAGACGGTGCTGTCTGGGCCTTCGGGGGACCCAGGAACCGGCTTCCAGCCAGGGTGGCAGCGGCACTTGTAGCTGCCCAAGACACTGAGGCAGTGGGTGGAGCTGTGGCAGGGATTGTGCCCCGAGGCACATTCGTTCACATCTGAGGACAAAGCCAGAGGGTCAGGCCCTGCCCTCCACTCACTGCACCCCCGTCACTGCCCGGCACAGGACCCCACCATTATTGCACGTGCCACCACCTGGTGACCTTCACCTTCGCCCTCAAAGCACCATATGGTGGCCTCCCTGCAACGTGGCCTTGCAGGGACCACGGCCCCCAGTTTACAGGCAGAGAAACCAGGAGGGAAACTGAGTAGTGGGGGCTGGACTTTTTTTTTTTTTTTAAAGATTTTATTTTTTCCTTTTTCTCCTCAAAGTCCCCGGGTACATAGTTGGATATTTTTCATTGTGGGTCCTTCTAGTTGTGGCATGTGGGACGCTGCCTCAGCGTGGCTTGATGAGCAGTGCCATGTCCGCACCCAGGATTCGAACCAATGAAACACTGGGCTGCCTGCAGCGGAGCGTGCGAACTTAACCGCTCAGCCACGGGGCGGGACTGGACTTTTTGACCAAGGACACTTGCCGGCTCCTTCCTGGTTCCCTTTCTGGAAAGTGGAAGTGACAGCTTCCTCTGCTCCCATGTGACAGACGAGGAAGGGGCGAGGTCTGGGGGTGCTCTCAGGGGCAGGGGGATCCACAGGGGACCCAGGCCCAGAGACCCTGCTGCCACCCTGCTCTGTGGGGACCTTCAGGGAGGTGGGCCCTGGGCAGGCTCAGCATCGCAAGGCCTGAGGATCGGCTCCTCCTAGGGCTGCAGGGCCCGCCTCGGCCCCTTCCCAGTGCATCCAGCCTCGGTGTCTCCCCGGGGCTCTACTTGTGCACAGATTCGGGTCCTTTGGGTTAAGCTCCAAGCCCGGCGGGCACGTGCAGGGGTAGCTGCCCGGGGTGTTGGTCAGATGCTGCTGCCTTTACAGATTCTGGGTTTCTGCACACATTCGTACACGTCTGCAAGGGGAAGGAGAGGTGACGCGGCCTGCAGCCGTGGGCAGCCCTCGGGGCTGGGAGGCAGCCATGTTTCCGGGCAGAGAAGCATCTGGAAGGCCCCACTGTCTGTTCCCTGGTGAATGGGCGCCTTTTCTCATTCACGTGCAGGCCTGTGGGTGGATATGGTGGCCTGGATGCGCTGATGTCCAGAAGTGGCTGGAGGCGGCCTGAGTCCTCCCTGTCCCCAGCTCTGACTCCCTCAGCCTCCCTGGGCAGCTCCCAGCTGGGGTGGGGACACCAAGGCTACCTGCGTCTGAGGATTCGGTCAATGGCCAGGTGGGCCTTCCTGGAATCAAGAGCAGGGAAATGCTGCGTTCCCCTAGCAGCACCACCCTGGACCAAGTGATGGCCTTGTCCAGGGCGGGTGCTTCTGGTTGAGCTCTCCTTGGAATTCCCGTGAAACTGGAAGGACAGTGCTCTCCCATCCACGCTCACTCTGAGACTCCAGCTCCGTGGAAATGGACCACGAGCCACCCCTGAGCCAGGCCCCTCCAGAAGGAGGCGTTCGGCAGAAGGGAGAGTGGAGATGGTGCTGGACAGTCCAGGGCAACCCAGACAGCGGGCGCCAGGCTGGGTGGACAGTGGGGCTGACTGACGTCCGGCCAGACAGCCTTGGGGCTGTGAAGGTGCCTTTTCCTAATTCCCATGAAGACATCCTCTGGACTGACAGAGGTGGGGAGATTCACATCGGATCAAGGCCAGAGGTGGGCGAGGGCTGGTGGCTGGAAGGGGAGCAGGTGCTAATGGGCGAGGGGTGGCAGAGGTTTCTGTCTTCTCAGCCCTCAGCCTCCCCCCAGAGATGCAGACTGTGGGCCCCGTGGCGTTGTTTCAGCCTCCATCTTCTGGGCCCAAGTGGTCCAGGTCAACGTGGGGCCGGGCTTGACCTCCTTGGGAGACAGTCAGCCTGGGGGGAAGGTCCATGATGACACCCTCTCTTGCCATTTGGTCCTGATGGAGCTCTTCTGTCACCCAATTCTCTGAGTTTGTGTGGGGTGGTTTCCAGGTCACGCTGTCCACCCCTGAACCTGCTCCCCCCGGGTCCCGGTCATCCGCGTTGCCCACGGGCCATGAGCTGAAATTACTGGGGAGGGTCCGGGCAGAGCCTTGTTCAGAGAAGTCGATGGAGGCAGACCCTCTGGGTCAGGTGCCAGGAGGCGTCTTCAGCAGGTGGGGATGTTGGCCAGGGGCAGCACCAGCCGGGGAATGTGGACCTGCCCTTGAATCTCCCCCATCTCGTGTTTCTGGACGGGGCTCCTGGGTCCATCATGGCCTGGGGGCTCTGAGGGGGCTCCTGGTGTGGCCGAGCCCCTGTGGACTTCTGGCAGTGACTGAAGAGGATGGATATTGTGCTGGTACCAACACACTGTGAGCCCGTGAGTTCTCTTGATGCCAACCCTCTCGTTTCATGAAAATAAGATGCCATGTGGGCAAGGATGACATTCCAAAATTGCAGAAGTGTCCCTCTGTGGAGGGTTCTGAGCCTTGGGGTTCAAGAGGGCGAGTGATTAGGTTGGTGCCAGGATGGCCCTCTGCTACCTGGAGAAAGTGGCGCAAATGACTCCAAGCCTCATGGATGAGGGGATGGCAGATGCGGGTGGTTCTTAGCTTGACACGTGTTCTCAATCTCATTTCTGAACATTGTTGCCCCAGAAACGAGCCCATATCCGGGGGTACATGTGCAGTGGTAGCTCCCGTCCACATTCTGGCAATCCACGAATTTTCCACAGGACACCGCCAAGGGTGGTTCACACTCGTTGATGTCTGGAACACGACAGGGCAGAGGGTCACCTCCCAAAGGTGAGAGTTCCCAGAGAGCAGAGACCCTGGCCCCAGGCTCACCCTGCACGGGGACGGCACAGAACTCAGCTCCCAGGTGGCACCCCTGGGACACAGCTGGGCTGGAGCCATCTGCTCCAGAAATTCTGCTAATTCTGTGCTCCTCTCTGCTCTCTGGCTGGGCCTGAGGGCACCTAGATTCAGAAATTCTTTTGTCCCATGACGGGGGCTGGAAGGAGGTGTGCACCCCTCTCCACAGCTGGAGGGGTAGACGGAGGCATTGACTCAGCTCCAGACCCTCCCCTGGGGTGCTCTCAGCACCACTGGGGACCCGGGAGTGCACTCCAGTCAGGGTGACAGTGGCATTGAGGGCCACTCTCGATGCCGAGGAAGGGGAGGGAGCCATAGTGGGGGCTGTCCAGGGCCACGCTCATCATTCACACCTGGGGATAAAGCCAGGTGGTCAGGAGCCTGCCCAGCGCTGGCTTCCATCACCCTTTACGCACAGTGGCCCAAGTGCACCCACACTCCCCATCAGGCACTACCCCAGCTCCCCAGGTCGGGCCTTTCCCAGATGCCCCAGGATGTTTGCAGGGGAGTCTTGCCATCTCCACCCCTGAGAGAAGTCTCCCCTTAACAGAGCCTGTGGTGGATGTTAAATGAGGAAGCAGCACAAGCTGCTCACGGCTGAGTCATCGGGGTGTCTTCTGGCATCTTCTCTGTCCTTGTTCTCCCATCATGAGAGGAAAGATGCCCATGAGCCACATCCCCTTTGAGCAGCTCAGGACCCACAGAGCAGGGGCTGCACAGTGTAACTGAAAACAGCATCAGCTTAGTAAGAGCCACAGACACAAAAATGAATCAACATGCAGGGCAGGATGGCGGCCCTCGTGCATCCAAGGAGGGGACCAGAGACTTCAGCGCCTGAAAGGACTCACAGTGTCATGGTGAGTCAGGCAGGCGACTGGTCTCCCCCAGATTGGAGCTCTCTTCTCTGCACCTGCAGACTTCCCTTCTAAGGCCCAGACCCAGGCTGTGGGTGTCAGCACCAGGACAGGACAGGAGGGACGCACGCCTGAGGGATTTGTGTTCAGCCCCAACCTGGCAACAGGGCTTCCCTCCTCTGTTCTATGATGGCGGCAATGGCTGGACATCTGTTCCCAAGGTTGGCGGGAGGATGTGAAGCCAAGTGTGGGACCGTTGAGAATGAGGTGCAAGGGATGGGGGGAGACACGAGGATGGGACATCTCCACCTGACAGGCGCCCTCCCAGAGAGGAGCCAGGATCCAGGGGCATTAGCAGCAGGGTCTCCTGTCCATGGTCACCTGTCTACAAATCTCCGTGAGACACACACGCACACACAGAGGAGACTTTAGGAACACCGCCAGGGTCGTGGATGGCTGGGTCGTTGCCACAACAACGTCGGCTTTTTCCACCTGACAAAATTTACTTTCCCCCAAATATTAAATAACACATGTATACTAGGAAACAAAGAAAATTATCCATAATCCACTCCACAGACTACTGAAACTTTTAGGGGTATTTTCTCTCATTTTTTCAAATCTATAGGGAGTGTTTTTCCCTTCATTATCAATAAATATGCATCCAAGACCATTTTGAGTCAATGAGGAGTATTTCCTAGTGTAAAACCAGTGTAATTTTCTTCTTTTCCCATTTTTAAAAATTGTGGTAAAATGCACAACATAAAATTTACCATCTGAACTATATTTAAATGGTATAACATCCTTTTATGACCCTGTATTGTTGAAGAAGGAAAACCGCTTCGTTTTACACCTGGATTTCGATTCGACCACATTATTAGTTGTAGGATTTGGAAAAGTCACTCGATCTCTTTCCACCAAATCTGATCATTTAAACCACAAGCCGAGCTCTGCCTCCCTCACGGGGCTGCTGTGAGCATGAGGTGTGAGACCATGGTCATGAGCTGGGTTCCTGGCGAGCTCTGGCTGGTAGGAGGGCCTGAGCTTCCAGGCCCTGGGTGTGTCTTTCCTCCTGTTGCTTCCATTATCTCTCCCGTTTCTTTGTATTAGTTGCATAATGACAATAATAACAGCAGTAACAATGATGATAGCTGTCACTTTTGATAATTCGCTGTGTACTAGTCTTTCCCTGTTCTTCCCACAGAGAAACGTTAAATCTCACACCATCCATGTGGGGCAGGTGCAGTGATTATCCCCAACTCACAGACAGGCAAACTGAGAGGAGAACCAACTTCCCGAATGTCGGAGAGCCAGTCAGGGGCAGAGCAGCACTCGGAGCCCTCGGAGCCCAGCTGCCCTGTGTGAGCTCTCGACTCTCTCCCTACTGACCGTGAAAGCAGGTGCCCACGTCCCTCACACTTCCCCTGCCTGTCTCCTTTCTCATCCCTGACAACGTGCTTCTGTGCTGCTCTCTGGGCTGAGGGCTCTGGATGCCACACAGTCTCCCCGCACCGTCCCCACGTGCCCCCACCACCCCAAGCCCCCACAGTACCGTCACAACTGTCCGCGGGGTTGGTGATGATCTCCCCAGACCAGGAGCTGAATCCTGGATGGCAGCGACAGGCAGTGGCATTGATACATGTGGAGTTCTGAGGGCACCAGGGAGCACAGCCTGGAGGGACAGGCTGCGGAGGCAGAGGCTGTGGGACAAGGACCACGGTCAGAAAGTCCATGGAATGGAGGTAGTCAGCTGTCAGCGGGGGGTCCAAGAGTAGAGGAGAGGAGGGCAGAGAGGGATGACCCCCATCAAGGAGGAAGAGCTCAGAAAAATCTGGACATTTAGGGGGGAAGAAACAGATTCTCTTGTCCCCATCTCTGAGCCTCGCTTGCAGAATAGGGCTCTTTTCCCTATCTTGTTGGTGACAGAACCCAGGCCCCAGCATGGATGCCCCAGCTTATGTCAAAATGGGGCTGGCTGAGCAGACTCACCTCCAGAACTCAGGGCTGCAGCTCCCAATGGCAACAACAGCAGCACTGAGAGTCCTGGGGCAGAAAAAACAGAGAAATGACAAGGAGAGGAGAGTTAAGCTCCAATTTTAACCTTTGGCCACATGGCCATTGCCTCCTGTGGAGGTGGCTCTGGCCTGCAGCACACGTCTTTCTAGTCTTTCTAGCAGCATCCCCAAGGCTCCTGTACTGCACAGGAATCGAGGACTCAGCCTCTCCCTCCATCCCCCAGGACTCCCCGAGGACTCGGTCATTGACAGCCACAGCCACAGGCACAGCGATATCAGCAGGGAGCCCTGGAATCAGGGGGTGGTGACAACAGGTGGGGAGTGGGAACTAAGGAAGCTGCAGGTAGAGCGACTCTCTCCTGGTGAGTGGACTCTCCAGGGACAGCAGCCATGGCTTCCTGGTTCCTCCAGTGAGCTCCTGGCGTCCTCTAGTGCACTGAGGGCACAGCCTTCCCCCTTGGCCCCCAGGCCAGTCCTGAGAAATGAGTCACTGAGCAGGCGTGGTGGGGTGAAAGCCACTATGGGCACTAAGGAATGAAATCTGCTGTACAGGCCACAACCAGTCTGCCTCACAGGGTCTGTCATCGCATCTACGTGAGCTGAAAATCTTCAGATCTGCCTGCCTTTACGGAATTTTTCTTTTTGGCTAAAAGCAAAGATGAATTTCTCTTAACGTTGCACTGCCAGTTCTCACTATGCAAGGTGGCAGAGGACCCTGGTGGATGATGGGTTTGGAGATGGACATGCCCACGTCTGCAGCCCAGATGTGGTACCTGGTGGCTGCACGGCTTCAGGAACGCTGCCCATTCTTTGCTCACACTTCCCCCAGTGCAAAGTGGGTGCAATGGTAACTGTGATAGGATGAGCTTTATTCTGACCGTAGATTAGTGAAGACTAACAATGGGTTAGCGCAGTGCCTGACACAGAGCAGACAGACAACGTAAGTCAGCTAAAGGGAAGGAAAGAGCAGAAGAAGGAAAGGAAGAGCAGCTCCCTCCTGCTCCTCTTCTACCTTCCTGTTCCCTGAGACACAGCTGCATGCGCCAGACTCCAGGGTCAGGCGGAATCACACGCTCAGCTCGGTTCTCTCAGGGGTCAGAGTCCTAGACTTCCACTCTGCCCTCCTTGCCACGAAATGTCCTTTTCTTTTGTGGCTCCAACCTGTGCTGAGGAAAGCCAGGCTCCGGGGCCAGACCGCCCGAGACCACACCCAGCCCAGAGCTGCCCCTCGGGAAAGCTGTGCAGGCGACTCATGCCTCAGATGCCCATCAACCATGCTCCTGTTCCTAGAGTGTGGCCCCCAGAGCAGGCGCAAATGATCCTAATGTCCCATGCATGTGAATAAGGTCATTAGTCTACTGAGATGTTATACACGCACACCTAAAACTGTGCACATCTGGGAGAAGCTAAGTTTGCTCTCCATTTCTTTCGAAGCCCCACAGTATTTTGCACATTGGACCCTGCCAAATATGTGCAGATTTTTAAAAACAATCATGTTCCAGAAAGCAAATGGTAAGAAATATGGCTATTTTCATAAAAACCAGGAAACTAATTACAACCAATGAGGACAACATATAGGTAACATCTAACCTGCTAGGTGACATGTATTATCCTAAACGTTGAGGGAAATAGAGACTAATCAGAAGTAAGCTGACCTCACAGATAGCAGTTTTCACTAATTCACTCTTGTCCTTCTGATCACTCCATGACCCACACAAAACTGATAGACTTAAGGACTTTGTTTTTCTTAGAATATTAGACTTTTCTGAGAGTTTGGTTGTCTACCCTTCTGAAAAACAGTGCTATAGGTGGTATGATGTTTAATCTTATGCATCTCTTTACCTGGGCCACAGCACCCAGATATTTGATCAAACACCAGTCTAGATGGTGCTGTGAAGGTATTTTTAGATCATAGTAACATTTAGACCAGTAGATGTTGGGCAGGTAGATTACCCTCCACAATCTGAGTGGGCCTCACCCAATAAGTTGAAGAAGTGAAGAGAAAAAAGACTGACCCCTCTGCGGAAGAGGGAATTCTGCTCCCAGACTGGCTTCAGAGTTGAGATGCAACATCGAGTCTTCCCTGGGTTTCCAGCCTGCCATCAGGTTTTGGACTTTCCAACCTCCACAATCTCATGACCCAAGTCCTTAAAGTAAATCTAGATAGGTAGGTAGACAGACAGACGGACAGAGACAGAGAGAGACACAGAGACAGAGAGAGAGATACATCCTGTTGGTTCTGTTTCTCGGGAGAGCCTGAACTAATATGGGTGGTAAATCCCTTAGTCCCCACCTTTGCCCTCGCAATAAGTTTCACTGACTTTCTCCTTTGAGGACTGAACAGAACTGAGCTAATATCCTTCAAACTTCTTCCCCGCTCTTCCTTACAGAGATGGTGGGAAAACGAGCCAGAAATCGGGCAAAGAACAGAGAACATTCTCAAACTGTATAGACAGTTCTCAAGGTAGCTTATTCTTCTCTCATCATCGTTATAATTCTTCCTACCTGGCAGCAACCTTAGAAATCTCTTTCTCATGGTGCAGAGTCCACAAGCCCAGCCAGGGAGGACATCGGATCTTGGTCTGTGTGTGACAAAGACTTCCTGTTTTTAGTATGACTTCTGTCTTCATGAGCTGACTTAGGAAACCTCTTATCTCAATGCTTTCTTCCCCTGATCTGCCCCATGATTAACTTCTCTGAACCTCATAGTTCTGCTTTTAAGTATTTGTACAGCATCACTAGTATTTTCACTAAAACCCTGCCTGAGGCTGATTTTCATATCTTTTTGATAGAAGATGTGATACTGTGTTTAAAAGGCCTCCCAAATGTGAAGAATCATTCTACTGATCTCTTTGCCCCTATAAGGATCTCGATTCAGAATGAAAAGACCTGTCTATTTCTTATCTATTAACAGATTTCTCAAAGTTCTTATTTTGAAATAAATATAGGTTCACAGGAAGTTGCAAAAATGATACCAAGCTGTCCTGTGTACCCTTCACCCAGTTTCTGTCAAAGCTTACATTTTTATGGGATGATCCTGCAAGGTCTAAACCGAGCACCTGACACTGGGACAACGCGTGTATACAGTTCGGTGTCACTTTATCTCACGTGCACATGCCCGTAACAGTCCTGCAATCATGAGGTGTAATATTCCAGCGCCACAGAGGTCCCCCTCATCCTGCCCAACATCCCAGACCCCGGCAGGCCTAAAACCAAGTTGTCTCACTCTTCAACAATGTCAAAATGGTCCCTGATTCATATTTATTGATAAAGGAAAATATTCGTGGTATGTTTTAGAAGATGATAAAAACACACTCCCCAAATCTTCCAGTAGTCTATGTGGTGGGATTATGCTGATTTTCTTTGCTTTCAGCTTTTACATCTTCTGCGTTTTCTACACATCCATGTGCATTAGTCTGCTAGAGCTGCCATAACAAAATAGCGTGGAATGGGTGGCTTAAACAACAGAAATTTATTTTCTCACAGTTCTGGAGGCTGGGTGTCGAAGATGAAGGTGCTGGCAGGGCTGGTTTCTGGTGGGTCTCTCTCCTGGCTTCCAGATGGGTGCCTTCTCACTTTGCCCAAACATAGGCTTTCCTCTGCGTGTGGAACAGAAGAGAGAGATCTCTGCTGTCTCTTCCTTTCCTTTAAAGACGTCAGGCCTGAGCAGCCCTGATGGCCTAGTTGTTAAAGTTTGGTGCTCACCACGTCAGCGGCACAGTTGACTTCCCCGTTGCAGAACCACATCACCCATCTGTCGGGTGCCATGCTAGGGTGGTGGCTCATGTAGAGGAACCAGAACAACTGACAACCAGGATATACAGCTGTGCCCTGGGGCTTTTGGGAGGGAAAAAAATAGGAAGGTTGGCAACAGATGTTAGCTCAGGGTGAATCTTACCCTGGAAAAAAAAGACATCGATCCTGTGGGACTAGGGCCCTGCCCTCATGACCTCATTTCACCTTAATTATTCCTAAAGGGCCCATCTTCACATATCCTTACATGGGGGTCAGTCTTCAACATATGAATTTTAGGGGGACACAATTTAGTCCATTACGTCACATTTACTTAATATTTGGGGGAAAAGTAAATTTAATTAAAAAAAAAACATGTCTTCATTTCCCCTTCATTCCTGAGGGTATTTTTTCTGTATATAGAATTCTAGGATGACAACTCTTTTGTCTCAACACTTGCGAAATGTGTGCCTTGCGCTGGCCGCCGTGGTTTCCGAGGACCAGTCAGCAGTGATTCCAGTTGTTCTGCCTTATAGATCAGGCCTCCTTATTCTCACTGTCTCAGGGTTTGTTCTTTGTCTTTAGTTTCAAAAGTCTGATTGTGCTGTATCTTGGCCTAGATTTGAGTTTACCCGGCTTGGAGTAGCCTCAGCTTCTCGAATCTATTGCTTTTTGTCTTTTGGCAAATTTCGGAAGTTTTAAGGCACTTTTCCTGAATAACTTTTCAGATGCACATTCGTTTTTCATCTCCCTCTGGAATTCAAGGACACAAATATTAGATTTCTGTTATAGTCCTGCAGGGCCCTGAGACTCTGCTCTTTTTTTTTTTTTTTTGTATATTCTATTTAGTCTCCTTTGTGCTGACTGGATAATTTAAATTGTTCTGTCTTCAGGTTCACTGATTTATCCCCCTCTTTTGTCTCCATTCTGCTATTGAGCCCGTTTGGTAGATTTCTCATTTCAGTTATTGCATTTTTGAGGTCTAATATTTCCATTTCGGTCTTTTTTATATCAGATATTTCTTTGTCAAGATTTTCCATTTCTTGGCCGAGACTTTCTGGTTTTTTGTTTGTTTCAGAAACCTTTGTTTGTGATTGAACATTGGAACATTTTTTCTGACGGGGGCTTTAAAATACCTGTCAGATCATTCTAACACGTCTCATATCAAACTGAGATTTTTCTGTTTCCTGGGAGGACAATGACTTTTTCATTGTACCCTGGCTATGTAAGGTATCATGTTTTAAAATTCATAGACTCATAAACTTAAGGTATTATGTTACCAAGGTCTTCAGTTTTGGCTGACTCCTCTGACATCATTGCAGTGGGGAAAGGGCTGCCATCTCGTTTCTGGCCCATGAGGGTGGGATCCAGCTTTCCCGCTTGGGCTCCACTGATGCTCCCGTAGGGGAGGGATACCTTGTTACCACTGGGTGGGGTTGGAGGGTCTCGCTCACAACCAGGCCTCTGCTGACACCACAGACGGGGGCTCTTTCCAATGGGCGTGATGAGCATCCCAGCTCCTTCTCTGCTGCAGCCCGTGGGTTGGGAGGAGCGCTTCCTTACAGACGGCAGGAGTGGAGGGCTGGGCTTCCCACCTGACCTCTGCTGCTGAGGGGAAGACACAGTCTTTTCTGTGGTGTTTGGTTGGAGTGGGCAATTACTGTTGACCTGCTCTCTGTTGTGTTGGCTGCCCATTCTCATTCTTTTGGCTAAGCGGGGAGCAGGCTTCTCTCGCGGGCACTTCTTTTATCTGCACCCATTGGTATTGCTGGGTTGCAACCTCTTCATTCCAAGTCTGGGATGTATGAGGCAGGAAGAAAACCCACAGAATCAACACTGCGTATTTCCTTGGGTCTCAGGGTCCCTGTGCTATCTGCCTTCTCTGCACCTTTCAGAGTCTTCTTATGGTTGTTTTATGTATAAAATGTTTATATTTACTATAGTTGTAGTTGTGTTTTAACATAAAGTTTTTCATACTATCAATTGTTCTCAACTTGTCCTTCAGGCAACAGTACTTTTTGGAGAGTTTTCGCATGACGTACATAGAGATCCACATCTTTCTTTTTGGCTGCTGTTGTATATATTTAGATTACACAATATGAATAAATTGTATCTTCCATTCCTTGTTTGATGCACATTTAGATGGGCTCTTGTTTCTCATTGTTACAATAATTCTGCAGTGAACGTATCAGAAATATCACATGGAGATCATTTGTAAATTTCCTTAGGAGATTCAACAAGTGGTTCAGGTACTTGGTTGAAGAGCATGCATATTTTACATTGTAATAAATTCTGCCAAACTTCTATCTGGTAGGATCTATCAAATTACCCAGGTGCTATAGAAGAGGATCAATCTCCCACGTTCATACTTTTTTAAATTTCATTTTGAACATGAAAAATTTTGTTGACCTGTGATTTCAGTGACTTCTATGCTAGGTCAATCATTTATCTCATTTAGAAGGAAATTAATGAAAGAGAGATGCAGGGACTTCAAAATGTCTAGAAGGTGTGTTCCTTATATATTTGTGGATGGAGAAAAGTCAAAGACTTCAAGAATATAAGCCAACCTCTCTGAGCACACAGGTGCCTCCATCCTTAGGATGACGAGGCCAGACCAGGTGAACTGCACGGTACCTTTCAACTGTACAATTCTAAGATTCTGTAAGCTTAGCAGTTAACCATCAGGACGCTTAGGGATCACAGACGTCTTGGAATCTTGAAATTATACATTATCAAAGGTTTTCATTTTCCCCAATTTGAAGGGTAAAGAATTTATCTTATCATTTCAGTCTGTACTTCTCTCATTTACCAGTGTAAATTTCAACAAATTTTCATGTCTTTTTGCATTTTCCTGGTTCTCTCTGTGAGTTACCTGCTCATATCTTTTGCACGCTTTCTATCGTATTCCTTCATTCTTACTATTTAAGGAGTTAACAATATGTGCGTGCATGTGTTTACATGTCGCATGTATCTGTATCTATATATCTTTCCCTAAATAAAGCAAAATTTTTTATTGTATCACATGTCTCCAAACTCTTATTATGGTGTCTTTTGTCACATAAACTATTCTTCCTGAGAACCCTGTCACCTGCTTTATTTCTGGGGAAGGATAAGGGGAGAAGAGAGAATATTCACTTGAACTTGAGCAGCAGCTAAATTGGAAGCAATGGAGTCAGCAATTTTAGGTCTCTAAGCTTCCTCTGATCCATCAGGGAATGCTGGAACTTCCTTGTTTGGAGATTCAAATTTTTCCCTGGGGGATGGTCATCCGTTTTCTGTGGGTTAAAAGAATAAAGAACCACAACCTCAAATCACCAATTGGGATTTGAACACAGAAAATAAGGCCAGTTGCTCCTTTCAAATGCGGATGTTTACATTAAACTGCAGTTACAAACCCTTGATGTTTTCTCTTGATTCCACCCTTCCCCCACCCCTGACAGGAGCCCCAGGAACCTGCAGAGCATGCGCATCACCAACCAGATGTGAATCCAGCTGTCCCTCCACACTGGAGTCCAACTGCTCATGGACTGTCCTAGCTCAGCTGCCCTAAGGGCCTAGAAGCAGTAGCCGTGCTGTCAGGGAGGGCAGATGCTAAGGATGCCACCAGTCAGAGAGTCGAACGCTGGGCACTGGGTCCAGGATGACATGCACACCCTGTTCACGGCACAGTGTCCGACCACCATGGACAGGAGTGGCTTGGAACAACAGTCTCACTAATGATACCCCTTGTCCGTTCTCACACTGATATAGATGGGGTAAATCTCAGCCCCATGACAATTGGAATAATGATGAAATTGAGGGTGGTGTCATCATAAACCCATAAACTTTTCGTCTCATTTTGATGCAGTTTTTCCATTATTTTCTGTATGGATTTTTACTTTAGTTCTTGTCTAGGATATTGTCTTTCATTTTCTAATAATTTAATAATTTTGGTAAATATTAATGTACCTGGAATCTGTTTAGTAAAGATGTTTTCACAAATGAATAGTTTGTTGTTCTGACACTATTTATCGGAGAGAATATTGTTTCTATGCTGATTTCACATGCCCCTTTTCACACATTGTCCTGAAATTCCACTTGTATTGAATATTAAATTGTTACATATAATGTATTCTCTATTCTGTTTCGTTGATCATTTTTCTGTACCTGGAACTGCACTGCACTTTTAAAAATGCTGTAGTTTTGATGGTTTTATAGGTCCCAGGAGGCAAATCTCTGTATTTATTTCCAGTAAAACCAAACTGGACTTTGAGAATGACAGACTTTCATTAGAAGGACTACCATATTCGAGAGAACGCTCCAATCTCAGAAATCTGAAATCACAACGAAAAATGTTTTTCCTTACGGGGTACTGAAGGAGGCAGGCAGAGGTGAGCAGAAACCTTTGGAGGGAAGCCAGACAAATGAGGGAATGACCGGTGTGTTCTGATGGGGAGAGAGTCTCGCCGTGGTCAGCCAGTTCCCAGGAGAAAGTCACAAGGGTGGCAGCTCCCCTTTTTGTCCTTGTTCAGGCCTGAGGGTAAGCAGAGTTCCGGGGTCTGTAGGGAAGAGAGGAGCTGATTAAAGTTGGTGACGACAAAGCAGAGGGTGAGAAACGGGAGAATGTGAACACCTGGTCACTGACTATTCTTCACACCTGTGCTGCCTCTCCTTTCCTATTTTTTCTTCTACATACACATTATAGCTAGTTTACTAAGTTCCATGAAAAATACCTTGGAGCTTTGCGATCGCATTGACTGTACAGATTAATTTGGAGGTAATGGCTTCCTTAAAATGTTAAGATCTCCCCACCCCACCAGCATGACTCTCTCTTTATGGAGGCTATGATGTTTCACAGTTAGACTTCGTATTTTCCTGCTTGAAGGCTTCATGCGTTTTCTGTAGGATTGTTCCCAGGTATTTTTGAAGTATTATTTCTTTTATTTTAAACAGTTTTTGCTTCTGTATTTTAAAATTTGTTTTTCCCTTGATGGAAAAAGCCGTTGTATTTTGTATTTTGATCTTGCTATGGACATCTTGGTGAACTCAGTATGTGTTAGTGAACTCTGAAGTTTTCTTGGTAGACAATTATGTTATCTGCAAATAGTGACTGTGTTCTGTTTTCTTTCAAGCACTGTACCTGTTTATTTTCCTTTCCTCATTGCATTGGTTGGACTTGGAGGTAAAGAATTGTGAGCCAAGTCAGGTATCATTTTTCAAAGTATTTTCCTTTGTAGCAACTTGGAATTTATTTTTCTTTTTCACATCATAAGAAATATATCCGTATTCTCTTTTTAAATGACTTAAGCAACGTATGTGCTCAGCAAAATATGAGAAATTTCCCCTACGTCGCATAGCTGAGCCCTGCAACACACAGGCACATGTGAACATGCGTGTTCTCTCTCCTTTACAAAGGGACTCATGACTCACACTTTGTAACGTACCCAAGCATTTTTCTAAATATTAATCTACTTATTTTTATTTATCTATCTGTATTTTAAAAACCTATATTAAACTATGTGTAAGATTCTGTGACTAGAATTTTCACATGAAAAGATTCCTTTTTATGTACATATTACTTCAATTTTTTTCACAGTTCCATAGGTTTTCCTACTATGGTTGAACTCTAATTTGTTAAACTGCTCCCTATTAGTAAGTAAACATTTTATTTTTGAAAGAGCACTTGGAAATTTGAAGTGGGTACATAGTTGATTATTTGACAGACATATGGACGTGATATTGAGGGTGGAGGACGGCAAAGACCCCAGACCTGTCTGTGACTTCCTTGACCTGTTACCCTGATAAGAAGAATTGAGGCCCATGGTGTAACACAGATCTCAGGGCTGCAGTGTCTGGCAGCAGGAGAAGTGAACGGCCTAAAGCTGAATTCTCCATAAGGGGCAGGGAGAGGGTGAGTCCGTGCACACCCATAACTTACTGCTCCCCCTCCACCAGAGCAGCACGGCCCCCACACTGAGCTGACATCTGTGGCTCCCTGCAATCACATGTATAAGGCCTGGGGAAGCTAGGACCCCAAAGCTGCCTGTGTTCCCACAATAAGCTCTTCATGAGAAATTTTGGCATTGTCTTTTTCTGTATTTCTATTTGATCTTCATGTCAAAACAAAAATGGGTAATAACTGAGAAAACTTGACTATTCTTCCAAACACCCAGAAGACACCTCTTATTTTTACACTCTATTTATTAAGTACTCTGACACTGTGTGCTTATGTTGTAGTTTTAAATAACCATCCACAAATTAGAGATTCCGCCAAATTTCTTCTTGAACTCTGTCCTGATCCTACTCCCCTCAGCAGAAGTCCTTTATGGATAGGATGCGTGTTATTCCTTAAAAACTCAAGGCAGAACTTATAACCTTTTAATCACATTAGTAATAACACATTCTTGTTGAAACAGCTCAGACATTACAGAAGTTGTCATACCCTTTAATCAGTGTCCCCAAACTTAGGCTCCTCACTTCGCACCTGTAAAAAATACCATATTTTACTATTCATAAGAATTAACTCAACAGTACTGTGCAGACTGTATTTCAAGTTGCTTTTTCACACTCAACTATGTCTATTGTAGCTCATTTCACGTCAGTGTAGGAGCTGTGCTATAGACAGATGTATTTTATTCTTTCTTATTCTGACAGATATACCCCCATTTACTTTGTCATTCCTGATTTGTGGATGCCTGCGTATTTAAGAAAAGTTAACAGTCCTTTTTAATTAGAGGACAAGAATAACAGTGATTGAGAAGCACAACGAAGTCAAAACAGTTCTGATGTTTTCCATCTGGCAAAGTTTCCTTCACCCCAAACACGGGCCCTTCAGTTCTCTGCAGGCACACTTGCGCCGCAAGAGTTTTCCAACTTTCCCAAGCACTGAGGCCAAATTTCAGGGTAGAATACTGAATTTAGCCCTCTGAAAAATAAAAAAAAATTACTTTTAATTTGGAAATGCTCATTTTTTACTCCCTAATAGATTATTTGTAATTACTAACTTTTAAGTAACATGAATGGCTATCGCTGTGCACTCTTAAACACCATAAAAAGGCTTTTGCTTTTGTACTGGGTTACGGTCCTTTGGGAAGATTCTCCCAGCTCACTGGTGAGCTCAGAAGCAAAATGTGAGCGTGACCCTGTTGGTGTGGTAGTTTCCGGGGCACCTTAGAGGACAGGAGAGCAAGTGGGCAGCCACAAGAGATTTGAGCCTTGGCCAAATTGCTCTATTTTTAGAAATCTTAACTTTTTAGAGCAGTTTTAGGTTCACAGCAAAATTAAGGAAGGTACAGAGATTTCCCCACGTGCCCCCTACCCCCACACACGTGTGGCCTCTCCCGTCGTCCACATCCCTCACCAGACGAGTACCCTGATTACAATGGAGGCAGCTCCATTGACACGTCACAGTCACCAAGATCTCTGGTCCACATCAGGGCTCACTCTGGTGTTGTCCATTCTACTTCTTGCATCTCTTCCGCTCTTGCCCTTTGGCACACATACTGCAAAATCCTTCCTGTAAATATTGTTCTATGAACATGGGAGTGTTTCTCCAAGGGAGATTAAAAGAAGTGGGATTTCTGGGCCCCAGGGTGTGTGCGTCTTAAATTTTCATAGCTAGTACCGAATTGCAACATACAGTGTCTACATCAATCTACCCTCGTACCATATGGGGCTATCCATTTCACCATGGCCTAACCAATGTTGAATGTTATCCAACCCTTAGATTTTTACAGTATGATACTCGACAGTATCAATTCCTTATATTAACCTCAATTTCCTTGATTACTACGTATTTATTAGAACTTTTCTTTTTCTGTTAATTACCTCTAGATTTCTTTTTTAACATTTTGTTAGCCTTTTAATTATTGAATTTTAGAAGTTCTTTGTACATCATAGATGTTAATCTTTTATTAACGTTGCAAATATTTTACCTTGTCTTCAGGCTTTGTTAATGGTGTAGTTTATCATCCAGAAACTTCTATTTAAGTAGTAAGGCTTGTCAATTTTTTTCTATGCCTTTGGATTTTGATTGTTGTTTAAAAGGATGCTATTAATGAAATTTTAAATTGTGACTTCTGTTTTCTTTTGAAATTTCCCATATCTTCATACATGTTGTCCACCTTTTTGGGTAGAACAGGGTTTCTCAACCTTGAGGGTAACAGAAGAGAACATGAAATTTCCCGTTAAAAGCTACTTTCTCTTTACGCTTTCTATGTTGCTGTAGAAACTTTCCTGTTTCTCATGGAGAAAGGAAAACACCCGTTTTTAGCATCTATCTAATGTAAAGTAGTTAAAGCATAGTTTCTCAAGCTCGGCAGTATTGATCCTTGGGGGCTGGAGAACTCTTTGTGGCCGAGGCTGTCCAGTGCGTTGTAGACTGTTGGGCAGAATCCTTTGCCCTCACTCACTAAATGCCAGTAGGCACCCCTCCAGCTGAGAAACCAAAGATGTCTGCAGAAATTGCACCCTGGGGCAAAACTGTCCCCCTGGTGAGAACTACTACACTAGAGCCTTTAACACATTAACCTCAGTTATTTTAAATGTCCTGTTTGTTAGCCTATCTTTAATTCTGGTTCTTTTGATTTCTCCATGGGTTGTGTTTTCTTGCTTTTGCTTGTGCTTCATAATTTTTGATTGAATGCTGGACAATGTGTGTAGGACAGTAGTGTGTGGGAGGGCCCACAGCTAGTGTATTAAGAATATGCATTGTGACCTGCTGAATGAGGAGGCATGAGCCACCCTCATGGGTCAGTGGATGGCACCCTCAGCATCCGAGCTCCCCCTCTGAGGAAGTGAAAACCCAGCGTTGTCCTGACTGAAGGTGAAGTTTCCACACACTCACACAAAGGCAGTAAAGTAACAAGATTTGTAACTTACAGGCCCCAGGACTGGAGGGTGTGTGTGCAATGAGCCCAAAGGGAAGGACAGTCCTCTGGCCCAGGTCACGAGGGAGCAGGAGATAGACAGCAGGGTCGCAAGCACCTATCGCTTATGGGGTGCTTGGGGCAGAGGTCACTAACTTTTCATGGGCTCGACTCTAGGAACTTGTGGCAGAAATCATAAGCTCAGGTCCTTATTTAAACGTCCAGACTCTGGGTGTGGGCAGGGTTGTCACGCTATAAAATGGCTTGGCAGCAACTCAAAATAGCTGTTTCTCATCACAAGTAGACACTGAGGGATTTATTATTTATTACTGGAAGTGGGCATGCTATTCTTCTGCTAGGCTGTTTTTGAGGGGCTTCCGTCTATCCGGTCAGGAGGCAACGTGCCCTGGGCTTCAGTTTATTGTAGTGTTACCCTGTGATCTTGTGCTTTTGGTGGCGGCTGTTTTGCCAGAGGGTTTTCCTCATTGCTCTGCCTTCAGTAGACCCGCCCAGCGTGGCTGCATCTCAGAGAGGGTCTCTGCACGTTCCTGCCACTCTCTCAGAGGTTCTACACTCGCACGATTGCCCACCTTGGCCCTGGTCAATTCATTAAAAAGTGAAGATGAATTCTTCTTAACTGTTTGTGGGGCACCCAGATCCCTGCCTTTTGTGCTCTGCCACAGGTGAGCCAGTGCCCTGACAGTCTCTGCTGGATGAGCCTGCCTTCCCTCAGATTTTAGGCTACTTTGTTTTCCTGTGACCTCAGCTCTCTTACGGGTTCAAGAGAATGAATGATTTTGTAGTTTATATGGATTTTTCTTCTTATTAAGTTGGGAGTGGTACTCATTTCCATTTTCTATTTCCCTCTATTTTCTCTAGTATTTTAAAATTTTAATTTTTAGTTTTTAAATCCATCACCATATAGCCATGAAAATTCATAGTTTTATAAAATGTCACTTCCCAAAGTTAGTTTTGTGCAGAAGAAAAGGCAGTTGATGTGAACTTCTAGGAATTTATGAGGGTATATGTTTAATAAGTTAATAACTAATTAATATATTTATTTACTTTTCTGACATTTTTTATTTACAATTTTTAAACACAGAATTTGGAAGAGTGATACAATAAACACTTATCTAGATTCAGCAACAATTAGTGCCACATTAAAAAGTCTTTCTCAATCTATATACACACATACATATTCTTGCTAAAACATTTGATGGTCACTGGCAGACATCATGATGCTTCATTCTTCAATATTTCTTCAACAAATGTTGAAGATTTCAAAGAATATTCTCCAGATAATCATAGTAAGATTATTACACCCAAGAAAATGAACAATTTTATAACTTTTAATATCTGACGCATAATCAAATTATCCCAATTGCCTGCAAAACACCTTTTATAGCTGTATATCTGAACCAGAGTCCCACTAAAATTGACGTTGAATTTGTTTGTATTGTCGCTTCTGTCTCTTAATCTCAAGCAGCCTCTAGTCATTTTTAAAATGGTATTGACTTTAGAAGAGTCCAGGCCAATGGCTTGTTGAATGCCTCACGTTCTCAATTTGCCTGACTGTTTCCTCTTGATGTCATTTAACCTGTTCTTCTGTCCCCTGTATTCCGTGTATACTGAAGGTTAGATCTGGAAGAACAGGTGCTGGCAAGGTTGCCTATAAAGGGCCAGGTGGTAGATATTTTCAGCTTGTCGTTCTTACAGTCTCTGTCACAGCTACTCAACTCTGACACTGTAGCGTGAGAGCAGCCATAGATAATACATCCATGAATGGGTGTGGCTGTGCTCCAATAAATCTTTATTCACAGGAGCAGCTAGCTGCCTGTGCTTGTCCTGCATGCTACAGTTTGTCTACCCTTGGTCTAAAGCTGGATTAGGTTTAGGTTAGACTGATTTGTCAAAATTCTTCATTCACCACAAATGGGATGCTGTAACTTCATGTCTTCTCAGGAGATATCTGATGTCAGGTTTCCCGTATTGATGATGTTGAGCCTGATCATTAAGTTCAGATGGTGACTGGCAGATCTCCATGCTGTAGACGTGCACCTTGGCCCTTGTGATGAACCAGTAATCTGAGGGGACTCTTGGTCACTGTGGGGCCAGCCTGTCCTCCAGCAGCCTTTCACCCAATGCTTTTAGTGGCCTTTTACTGGATATTGAAAAAACCATGATATTCTCATTTTATCACATCGTCTACATTTATTGGCTGATGTTTTATATATCACCATAAATTCATGCATATTTTTATTTAATATGTTATATTTATTTACAGTAATTTTCCTTGATGTTCAAATTGATGCAGATTTGGTCAGTGGGGCCCACAGGGAATTTCTTGTAGGTGTAACAGCTCTGGATTTAGATCTTGCCTAGACTGCATGCCGAGGATGAAATAATGTTATACACAAATGCATCTTACATAATGTGTACTATTAAAATACACTTTTACACAGCTCTGCTTATAAAACGTAAAGATGCACAGACTCTATCCACAGGGTTCACACTAAGAGAAGAAATATTATTGCTTACTTGTGAGCTCAGTGAAATCAGGAATTGGATCTGTCTTGTTCTGTGTGTAGCATATGGTGAGTAATAAAAATACACTTTTGAATGAATAAATTAGTAAGCATTTAGAAATGGAGTGTGAAGAAGTGGAAGCATGTATGCAGGGAGGCCAACTGTTTTAGTTTACCTGTAGCCCAAGTGTTTCATGAGAAGTAGGACATTTGGTACCAAAGGGAGGAAAGTTGGGCAACTGGATTAGTTGTTTACACTACATGCAGGTGGTTGAACAATATTTTTCTCTTTTATGCTATTTTAAGAAAGTCAGTTGAGGTTGGTTTTCCTTACTATAGATCTTCAAAGTGAGGAGCATCTTTGTTGGAAAAGAGGTTAGGGCAGAGGGGGTTAATCCAAGGCAACTGAGGAATTGGGCCATAGCTCCTTGACTTTGCAGGGAGTGACATCATGCTGTATGGATGAGAAAACCCAAATCTTCCAGCAACTGAATGTCAAACATTTCCTGCATACTTTCTCCCACAATGGTGCCATGAAGAGTAACTGGCAACAAACGTGAAAAAGTATTTTTTATACACTTTGCCCAAAGGATGAAGTTCAGAATATTCCAGGATACAAGACCTTCTGGCTTAGTTGTTCACTTAATTCTCCTGAGAAGGAAAGCGGAAAAATGATACTGTGTTAAAAAGTGCAAGACTTGTATAATGAAAACTATAAAACATTGTCAAAGGAAGTCAAAGAAGTTCTAAAGAAACAGAAAAACATTTGTGTTCATGGATCTGAAAGCTTAATATGTTAAGATGGTAGCATCCCCCTAAACTGATGTACAGATTTAACACAATTCTTGTCAAAATCTCAGTTAAATTCTTCTCAAAATTGACAAGCACATCTTAAAATTTATACAGGACTTCAATTAGTCCAGAATAACTCTTGAAAAAAAGAACAAATTTGTAGAGTCAATTCCCCATTTTCAAACTTACTACAAAGCTACAATAATCAAGAGAGACGAATGGAATAATGTTAAGAGACCAAAAATAAACTCTTACATTTATGGTGAGTTTATTCTGACAAGGATGTCAAGATAATCTATGGAGAGAAAAATAATTTTTCTAATAACTGATGATGGGACAAACGAACAGGCATATGCAAAAGCATGTGGACCTCACACCATGTTAACAACCTCGCTGCATTTTAGAAAATTAATTCCAAACCTATCATATACCTAAATGTAATTTTAAAAGCATAAAAGTCTTGGAAGAAAACATGCGTGTAAATCATTGTAACCCTGGGTTAGGCAATTCTTTTTTAGGGCTGACACCCAGAGCACAAGTGAATAAAATATAGATAAATTGGACTTGATCAAAATAAAAAGCTTTTGTGCATCAATGGACACTATCAAGAGGATGGAAAGTCAACCCACAGAATGAGAGAAAATAACTGCAAATCAAATATCTGACAAGGGACTTGTATCCAGAACACACCTAGAATTCCTACAACTTATCAATAAAAGAGAAATCACTGAATTAAAAATAGGGAAAATATTTGAATAGATATTTCCCCAAAGAAGACATGCAAATGGATAATAAGCACTTGGAAAAATGCTCAACATCATTAGACATTAGGGAAACGCAAATCAGAACCATAATGAAAAACTGCTTCACATCCACCAAGGTATAAAAACAAGTGATAACAAGTTTTGGTGAGGATGTGGGGGAAATTGGAACCTCATGTATTTTGGTCTTGCTCCTAGTGGCAATGGGGAACGATTTGGGGGATTTTTATGCAAGGTGGTACATGATCAAATTTTTGTTTTGAGAAGACAATTCTGAATTTTATGTGGAAAACTAATTGGAAGATGGAGAAGAGTAGAGGGGAGACGAGTTAGGAGGATATTGCAATCTGGCCAAGAGAAGATGGGAGCTGGAGTTAGGGACAAGGTGATGGACATGGTGTCAACAAGACAGATTTGTGAGCTCCTGAGGAAGAAATATTAGCACAATTTAGCCATGGATTGGTTTGGGGTGGAACAGGGTAGAGAAGATGATAATGTGAAGGATGTTCCAGGTCCTGGCTGGTGCAAGATGGCTGGAGATGTCACCCAAAGAGATGAGAAATCCTGAAGAGGATTAAACTGGTAAAAAACTCGATAAGTTCTGTTATGACAATGTTGAGCTACTTCTGAGATATCCAAGTGGAGGTCTCGAGTAGGCAATTGGGGTTAGTGGTCTGGAGCTCACAGGTAATTCAGAGTCAGAGAAATATATTTGACCATCATTTCCTGCGTGGTTCACTGAGTCCCTGTGGACAAGATTGTCCGAGGTAGGTTAATATGAGAATAGAAGTGTTTCTAGACCCAAGCCAGGTAGGGTAGATGAAATGTAAAGACGATGAATAAAGCTCAGCTAGAGAGAGGGGAAGAATTCCAGGGAGTGTTGAGACATAGAAGCCAGAGACAAAGAGAAGTTTCATGATGGAGGCAGTAACCACAGCATCCAATACTGCTGAGAGGACCAAAGTATATTTATTTCATCCCTTGACATGAAGGCCATTGGGGGCTTAAGAGGGAGCTCTTTTGGTGGAATGAAGGAGGCAAAAGCTAGTCTTGAGTGTATAGAAGAAGAGGGAGGGGTAAAACATATAACATTAGTATTTTTAATGAGAGCGACTTAGCATGTTGCAATGAAGGTGGAAAAGATGCTGTTCAGAAGGGGAGACAGTGCAAGGACCAGAGAGAGAATGCATGAGCAATAATGTAAAGTTATTGAGAAGTCGAGTGTCAGGAACCAAATACAGGTGGAGGAAAACTCACACAAAAAGATGTGCAATGTCACTAATTATTAGGGAAATAAAAATCAAAACTACAATCAGATATCCCCTCACACCTGTCAGAATGGCTATAGTTAACAACACAAGAAACAGCAAGTTTTGGAGAAGATGTGGAGAAAAGGGAACCCTCATACACTGCTGGTGGGAGTGCAAACTTGTGCAGCCACTATGGAAAATAGTATGGGGATTCCTCAAAAAATTAAAAATGGAAATACCATATGACCCAGCTATTCCACTACTGGGTATTTATCCAAAGAACATAAACAATTCAAAGAGATTTATACACCCCTATGTTCATTTCAGGATTATTCACATAAGCCAAGATGTGGGAGCAACTCAAGCGCCCATCAACGGATGAATGGATAAAGAAAATGTGGTGTATATATAAGTACAAGGGAATATTATGCAGCTATAAAAAAGACAAAACTGTGTCATTGGTGACAACATGGATTGACCTTGAGCGTATTATGCTAAGTGAAATAAGTCAGGCAGAGAAAGACAAATATGGTATGATTTCACTCATATGTGGAAGATAAACCCACACATGGATAAAGAGAACACATTAGTGGTTACCAGAGGGAAAGGGGGTAGGGGGAGGGGAAAAGGGGTAAAGGGACACATATGTATGGTAATGGATAAAAACTAGGGTATTGGTGGTGAACATGACACAGTCTACACAGAAACTCAAATATAATAACGTACCCCTGAAAATTACACATTATAAGCCAATATGACCTCAATAAAATAATTTTTAAAAATACGGGCAGAGGGATTAGATTTTAAAAGTTGGAAGCTGATTTTGTCTATCTGTGGGAATAAGATGGAACGAGGAGAGAATGAACCAGGTGTCAAATGCCTGGCGTTTTTGAGAGCACAAGGTTAACCCTGTTTCATCCACTGAGTTGATTTTCCCTGTGAAGAAGTTGGTAGGAACATGTGCTGGGAAGAGGGAAGAGTTAGAAGGATGAGACCTTTGAGGAGTGGGGTATTCGAGAAGGGGCAGTTGCAGAGGGTGGACCAGCAGGCGGAGGAGAGAAATGCAGAGGTCTTGCCAGGTGGGGGGCTCGTGGAAGTTGGGAGGAAGAACGAAGCAGCTTAAGTCCCTGCACGACACACCCAGACCCCATGAGTCTCACTCTCTTCACCTACCAAGTGGGAGTAACACTTACTTCCAAGTGCTAATGGGAAGAACACATGAATAAAAAATACGAGAAAATGGTTGGTAAACCTGAAAATACAATTCTTGGTACCATTCACCTTGCTAGAATCTCTCTTATGCATTCTGTGATTGTCCTCCCTGGTTTTGCATTGTATGTGTGTGTTGAAAATACCAGGAACGATTGCAGACTTCTAAGGACAGTCTCAGATCCAACTTAATGCTGATTTCACCTTCCTTTTATGACCATATATACCATGTGTTTATTGTCCTTCAGATATAGGGGGGGCCTGGAATGACTTGAGAGAAAGAATGGTGCTGTGACTCTCAGTAGCTCGTGCATCACTGCCTCAGATCATTAGTTCCTGCTCATAGAGCATACTATAGCATCTTTCTCTGCTTGTAAGTGTTTTCTATCTTCTTCCCAAGGAAAATTAAAAAGCACATGCACCATCTCTCACAAAGTGGGCGTTTCCACACGTTTGGAGAATAAGATAGCCACGTACAAGGGTCAAGGCGAGCATAGAAACACAGTGAGTGAAAGTAGAAGAAGAGCTCCTTTCATGACAGGGGAGTGCCTTGAGTGAGTCCAGGAGTAAACCATGTGTGAGCCATGCTAGGGCATCACCTCCTATATACCCAGGTTGCCCAGTGTGGTAGGCATGTGCTGCTCAAGCAGATCTGTTAGTGAAGTGCTCTGGGAGCTATGCATGCCCTTACCACACTGTGTTTGGAGGCATCAGGCATGGCCCTGCTGGAGAGCGTGTACTTCTCAGACTCGGCTTTGGTTTTTGTGACCCCTTTGAACCATCTCCTGTATTGCTGCTGGACCTGCAGAGGCAAAGCAGACTCTGCGTCAGCTAACTGAGAGGAGTGAGGATGGGCAGAATCCTGAGTGGGCGTCAGACAGTGGTACCTGCTGGCTGAGGAGGCAGTACACCAGGAAGATGAAGACACCCTGCAGGCTGTTGATGATGGTGAAGAGGTAGGCCATGATGTGGGCAGCCGGCCCCACCTGCAGGATTCCCAGACACCACGTGCATCCCAAGATGAAGAGCTGAGCTGTAGCTTTAAAAGTCAGCATTCTGGGGAGCAGGAGAAAGGAGGCTTGTGATGCACAGAGAGCAACAAAACCAAGGCCATTTTCATCTCTACTCCATGGATGCCTCTGACTGAGTTGTGATCAACCTAGATCTTACTGGCCATGATTCCCCAAAAAGAAATGCTATCTTTGTCCAGGATGGCATTTTCATTTAGACTCAAGATGGTAGTGACACCGCATAATGTGGATTTCAAAACTATCATGATGTTTCCTGAAGATCCCTAATTTCACTCAACCTACAGTGCTGAGGTCACTCTGTGCACCCGGCTCTAGGCGTGGGCCTGGGCATTAACAACAACAAAGACAAGATTTCTGTTTTCACAGACCTTACAGTCTAGTGGAAGGACAAAAACAAATGGTCATTTATAAATTTGTGAAGTGCAAGGTACTTCTGCCCAGGACCATCCAGCACTGTTCCCATCCTCACCTTCTCCATGAACTGACCCAGAGCCTCCTTTGCTCAGAATAGAGGCCATCGATTCTGTGCAAAGTTGAGGAAAGCAAAGGACATCCCCAAACCCTTAGAAGATGTAATAAGTGGCAAATGAACCTGCTTTCAGCTGGTGGGAGAGTGGGAGAGGGCTTCAGGAAGAGCACTCATGGAGGTGTGGGCACGAAAGGGTGTGCTGGGCTCTGGGAACAGCTGTGTGATTTCCTAAGCGTGTTATAAAGATGTGGATGTTCTTAGGCCCTTTTTCATGGAGCCAGGAAAGTAATCCCCGTTTATCAGAACAAAGTCAGTTCTCTATGTAGCTTAGGTGCTTCATGCTGGGGTTACGGATGGACAGAAGGCTTTTGGCTTGCGTGTCAGCAGCAAAGTACAGTATCTGAGCTGGCTTCCAAGGAGGGTAGGAGCACCTCTCTCTTCCAGTCCCCTCAGAATCTGGGTGAAGGACATGGGGAGCTTGGGACCATATGGCCTTGCCCCTGGACCATGCTTTGTATGGGGGATGGTGCGCACCCTCTGCTGCACCCTCACCTTGTGTTCTTCAGGGTGGACACGTCGCTGCTGAGTGAGGAGAGCTTGTTTTTCACAATCCAGAAGGTCATCAGAAAGAAAGCCAAGTTGATCTGCAGATGAATATCCCCACAAGGCATAGTAAATGCATTCCACATCTGCTCAGCCTTCCTCCTAGCTCATCCAACACCTAACCCAGCAGCAAGGGCATTTGTATTTCACAGCAGTCCTAGAAAACCAGACCCAACGCCCAGTAACGCAGGCACATCATTGTCCTGTAACTTGGGTGACCGACTCACCCAAGTTTGCAGGGGAATTTCTAGTTTTAGCCCTGAAATCTCATGTCTCAGGTAACACTTCAGTCCTAGTTTTAAAACTGAAATTCCTATTTCATGGGAGCCCCTTCAGTCCTGGGCAAACTGGAATGACTGCTCACCCTGCCTGTAACCCTCCTTATACACCTGACTTTGAATGACCCTCAGCTGGGCAGGTAGGAGGCTCTGATGTCATCCATTACTCACAGAGAAGATGGTGCAGACGGGGCCAAGGAAGGCCCATATAAACCCTTTGTCTGTGTTGAGCCAGCATCTAAGAAAGAGATTCAAGAATATATTGGTCTTTGTGATGGGAGCAGCTTGCTGTTCTGGTGGTTAAATTTGGTGCCCTCCGCTCCAGCTGCTTGGGTTCAGTTCCTGGGTGCGGACCTACACACTCATCAGCGATGCTATGGTGGCAACGACATATAAAATAGAGGAAGATTGGCACAGATTTAGCTCAGAGCCAATATCCTTCAAGCAAAAAGGGGAAGATTGGTGACAGATGTTAGCTCAGGGCAAATCTTCCTCAGGAAAAAAAAAACAATATATTGGTCTTTGTGGATAAAGAATTGGTAAATAAACATATCCCTCACCTCCCAAAGTTTCTTCCTGCTTCATTATTATAATTATTATTATTTTTCCTGAGGAAGATTGTCCTTGAGCTAACATCTATGCTCATCTTCCTCTCTTTTCTATGTGAGTCACTGCTACAGCATGGCTGACGAGTGGTGTGGGTCCATGCCCAGTATCTGAACCTGCAAACTTGGGCCACTGAAGTGGAGCATGCTGAACTCAACCACTATGCCACGGGGCAAGCCCTCTTGCCTCCTTTATTATTATCATTATTATTATTTCAAGTAATTTTATTGAGATCATTATGGTTGATAACATTATGTAATTTCGGGTGTACGTTATTACTGATGAATTTCTGGATACACTGCATCATGCTCACCACCAGTAGTCTACCGTTTATCCATCACCACACATATGCGCCCCTTTACCCTTTCTCCCAAGCTCCAGCCCCCTTCCCCACTGGTAACCGCTAATCTGTTCCCTTTATCCATGTATTTGTTATCTTCCACATATGAGTGAAATCATGCAGTGTTCGTCTTTCTCTGTTTTTTAAATTAATATTATTATTATTGCTTTTCTTTGGTAAAAACGTTTAACGTAAGATATACCCTCTTAGTAAATTTTAAGTGTCTAACACAATATTATTAGCTATAAGCATGTGCTCCTTAGTAGGTCTCCTGATCTTTTTATCTTACATAACTGAATTTTGTATATACTTTTGATGGTGGTGATGGTTTCACAGGTGTATGCATATCCCCAAACGCATCAGGAGCTATACGTCAAATACGTACATCTATTTACATGTCTATCATACCTTAACAAAGTGGTTTTTAAAAAAATAAATTCCTTTTAAAAACTTCTTTTAAGTCTTGGTTCCCAGAAATGCTGGCAGAAAAAAATACAAACTTTTAAAAGTAAAAATATCAACCAATCAATTAATTTATGGTTTAGTTGACAAATATTGAGTGTCTCCTTTCTACCAGGATCTGTGCATGGCTCTGAAGCCCCAGTCGTGACTAAGATAGACTGGTCTCAGTCCTCTGGGAGGTCCAGCCAGGTGGAAGGTCAACAGTCAGGCAGGAAAAACAAACAAGATGACGAGTTTTATGATCATGGTATGAAGAGCATGAGCACGTGTAGCTGGAATCTTCACCTGGGCTGGGGTGTGTCAGAGTCACATAGTTGTGAAGGGTTCCCTGAGAGAAATGAATTGTACACTGAGATAAGAAAGCTGAGTAGGTAGAGACAAGGTGAACAAATTGGGGACACCAAAGACGAGAGCAAAAAAAAAGAAAAAGTAACAGTAAGCCTGACACAGCACTAAGGCAGGGCTCATGTGCAGAATGCCTTTATTCCTCACACACACACAGGTACTCAAACCATCACGGGTCAGGCATCTGAGGCTTAAGGAAACAGAGGCAGTCACTCAAGGCCACACTGATGCAAGTGACAGGATTGGAATTTGATCCCAAGTGAGGGGAATTGTGAATGAGATGGGAGGTGGCAGGAGCATGGAGAGATGGCGCCACCAGGGAGAAGGGAAGAGAAAGCTACTAAGGATGGGGTAGGAAACTGCAGCCTGTGCCAGGTGGGCTGCCAACTGATCTTGTGAATGTGCTTTCCTGGGACACAGTCACACTCGTTCCCTTACGTATCGTCTGTGGCTGCTTTCATGCTATAAGGACAGAGGTGAGTAGTTGCAACAGGGATGGGATGGCCCATAAGCCAAAAGTATTTATTGTCTGGTCCTTTACAGATGGAGTTCGCTTTTATCCTAAGTTATCTAGGAAAGCTGGCTGGCCGGGGCTCATCCGATGCAGATGAACATTAATTTTATCAGTGTAGGACTGTGTTGTGAGTGAGACTGGATTTGATCCCACTTCTGCCACCAGCCAGCTCTGAGATCTCGGCCGTGTTAGTTAATCTCTTTGTGCCTCAGTTTTGTCATCTGTAATACTGGCATATCACTTGTTTCTACCTCAGAAGGTTGTGGGGAGGATGATTTGATCTGAGATACATGAAAAATATTTAGATCAAAGACTGCTCTACAGAAGTGATTTACAAATCTTAGCTCTGGTCATAATGATTTCAGTGTCTAAATTAACTCCCTTTTTTTAATTAGGAGAGAGAAGTGGATTACACAAACCAATGCCATCCCTTCACTTTAATTTTGCTTTCTAGAAGATTTAAAACAGTCTCCAAAACTAATGCAATGGGTATTATATTAATATACATACACTAATATATAAGATGCAATTGATATTATGTATCATAGGCATTAGTACAATATAGTCATTAATATAACATAAAATTAATATTTAATGTAATAAAATCTAAAACATCAAAATGAGTCACATCATATATTTTAACTATATTAATTTGTAGTTATTAACATATCATCAATATTATATTAGTGTATAGTTAATATAAAACATAATTATTACATAAATATAGAATTATTAACATAATATAATTAGCATTTAAAAGGATTAAATCTTAAGGAATTAAAACAGTCACTTCAATGAAGGCAATCATGAAACCAGGAAGGTGTCTTTGGAGTGGTTACTGAGTTTTTATCTGCCTATCATATTCTGGTGAAATTAAAGTGTTGTGTTGGTTCTATGATGGCCATGGTTGTGCTGGAGAAGATAAGGACAAACGGGAAAGTGCATTTACCGGGTTGATGTTCCATAGAGATGAGGCCTGGATGCTGCAGAAATGGCCACGATCACGGCCGGGACGCCGTAGCCCACAGGGAACATGAGCCACTTCATGAATCTGCTCACACTGGAGTAGTTGACCACCGTCAGGTTTCGTGCAGTGAGGAAGAGGTGCAGGCCCTCCAGCAGCATCCAGGTGAAGGAGGCCAGGTAGAGATAGTGTAAGGCGCCCGCGATGAGTGCGCACAGCACCTGGGGGAGGAGTGAGGCCTCACCAGGAGGGACTGTCAGCGTGGAGTGTGGCCCCAGGACCTCTCCCGTGCCTTGCCATTGGGGAGAAGTCTGATGCGTATGAAGGAGCAGTCAGAGAGGGTTTGTCGTCTAGTTGCATCAGTCAATGTGACATTGGTCACTCACCCCCTAACCTTCCCCAGGACCCAAGATCATTTCATTAAGGCATCCAGGGCAGCATGGCTCCCATGGACCCAGCACCCCCTGGGGCAGGCCAGAGGGTCCACTGGGACTGGGTCAGTACCTGGATCTCCGTTCGGTCGATGGCCATGAGGAAGAGGAGGTGGGCCAGGAAGAGGCAGAGCGAGAGCTGCAGGTGGAGGGAGGTGCTGGTGTTCTGGATGGCTCTGCACAGCAGGAAGGTGAGGGCTGCCAGGAGGAGGCACAGCAGAGATAGGCTGAGCCCCACGTAGGTGATCACATCCAGTACAGGATCCTCCCTCTGGGACTTAGCAAAGAGGAGACCACAGTCACCCCTTCTTGCTGTGGGGTACTGACCCTTCCACCATTTTTATTTTTATTTTTAGGCATAGAAAAATTAGGAATGGAGGAGCCAAGTAAACTTGTGATGTTTGACTAAGTACCTACAGGTTCAGAACATTAGGACACTATGGGATTGTGAACTGATAGGTTCAGAGTCTGGACGAAGCCCTGCCTCTCACAAGGGCTTATTTTCCTTTAGAGGTCACCTGAGTGAGTCTCTGGTTTTGGTGACCTAGAGGAACTCACCAGCTCACCTGCACAGCGGGGGAGGCCAACACGGCCCCGACCCACCTGTTCTCACCGGCTTCCCTGGTGCCCTCTGCCAAATCGTCCTTTCTGCAACCCCTGAGCACTCCTGCACCAGAGACCCCTGAGGTGAGCAGAGGTCTAATTTGGCGACCATATCCCTGCCCCCGCGTGGACACACCCCTTCTTTCAGGTTTCCAGTCAAAAGCCAGTCCAGTGCTGCTGTGAAGGCATATGGCACATGGAGGGCCCAGTTCAGGTCCTACATCAACTGACTTGAAAAGAAGGAGTTTATCCTGGGTGGGCCTGGTCTAACCAGGTGAGCCCCTGAAAGATCTGGGCTTCTGGGGAAAAACACTCAAAGTTTGAGAGAGCTTTGATGTGAGGGAGCTTCACCTGCTGGCCTCGAGATAGGACCACTGACACCTTGTGAGAGAGCCTATGAGAGGACCACATGAGAAGGGATGCAGGTAGCCTCCAGGAGCTGAGCATGGTCCCCTGCTGCCAGGTAGCAAGAAAGTGCGATGTCAGTCCTACAACTGCAAGGAACTGAATTCTGCGAAGAACCACGGGGCTTAGAGGAGGACCCAAAACTTCAGATGAGATTGCAGCTGTGGCTGATACAATGATTTGAGGCTTGTAAGATGCTGACAGACAGCACAGCTGCACCATGCAGGACTACTGACCTGAAGAGACTGGGAGATAACAAACCTGTGGGCTTTTAAGCTACTGCATGTGTGGGAATTGGTTACAGTGCCACTGACATTGAACACAGCCCCTCTCAGGGTCCTCACCTGCACGTTGTAGTGGGCCATGAGGACGGCAAAGCTGCTGAGGTGGGTGCACTGGCAGGTGGTGCTGGTGTCTCTGGTGCCCACCATCGTGCAGCCTGTGGTGGCCCAATGACCACTTTCACTCCTGCTGTGCTCCCAGAAGACGCAGAGCACCTTCTTCCTTGGCTGAGGGGTCACTGACTGCAAGATCAGGGAGTGAGTGTGAGCTGCTGGTTGTGATGCTCAGAAATGCTGACCCAAACTTGGCTCATGAAGGGCCTTCCTGGGTAAATAATGCACCTATGGGGACCCACCTGAACCCTAAGGCTGCACCCAGGACTCAGGCCTCTTCCACACCCACAGCCCCCTCCCATCTGGACTCACATGGTTAAAGATGGAGGTGACTGAGAAGCTGAGGTTCTGAGTGTCATTGTTGCTGAAGAAGGTGGTGACGACATCTGAGAGCAGGACATGGGTGACTTCCTGCAGCAAGTCCTTGTGTGTCTCCCGTACAACTTCCTGCCTCTCAGGGTCCAGGACCAGGGGCGCCTCAGCCAGCAGCTTTCCCATGCCCGGGATGGAGACAAAGCCCACCACAGAAGGGCCTGCAGGACAAGGGCAAGGTTGACATCTTGGTGTCCCCAACAGGACCCCTCCTTCTTCAGATGGACTCTCTCCTTGTGGCCTCTCCATACCCCACACTTCCCTTTAACATTTAATCCTCTATCTGTCCCATCCCTGGACACTTGGCCCACTGGGAAGCTTCAGTGGCCTTCTCCTCATCTCAGCCTTTACCTGAGTCAGCAGATCCCTGCACCGTCTCCCACTTCAGCAGCATCTTTGCCCGATTCTGGCTCAAGGAGATACTTCTGTCTCCCTGCTCCAGCACCTCCAGGGTCAGCTCTAAGAGTTGTGCGAGGCACACAGGGACTTAGATTAGTAATTGCGACTAAGTGGTTGATACAATACCATTGTTTTATTTATAGATATTTATACATACATATCTATTTATATATAACAATACTATATGTAATACTATTGTTATTTGTACAGAGAAAAACCATTATTTTATATATTGTATAATGTTGTGTACAATATTTGGTATAAATCATAATGGAATATATATATGGATATCGTCTGAATTTACAAAGGATGATAACAGAAACTGTGAGTAATTATTCAACAACAAATTAGATAACATAGATGAAATGGACAAATTCCTAGAGACACATAAACTACAAAACTGACTGAAGAAGAGACAAAAAGTCTGAACAGCCATATAAGGGGTAAAGAGATTTAATCAGTAATCAAAAAATTCCCAAAATGAAAAGCTCAGACCAGATGGCTTCACTGGTGAATTCTATCAACCATTCAAGGAAGAATTAACAGGAATCCTTTGTAAACTCCTCCATAAAATAGGAGAGGAAGGAACTCTACCTAAATAACCCTACGAGGCCACCATGATCCTAAAAACAAACCCACAGAAAGACATCACAACAAACAAACCACAGACCAGCATCTCTTATGAACATAGATGCAAAAATATTCAACAAAATATTAGTAATAATTTTATCCAAGGAGGCTTAGGATACGTACACAGAAGACTACAAAAGATTGTTGAAATGAACTGGAAATGCTGAATAAATGGGAAGACATCCTTTGTTTGTGGATTGGAATGATCAATATTATTCAGATGGCAATATTCTCCAAAATGACCTACAGATTCAATGCAATCCATATCAAAATTCCACCATCATTTTATTAATTTATTTTTGAAGAAATGTAAAAGCTCATCCTACAATTCATATGGCATTGCAAGAGGCCCAAATGCCCAAAACAATCTTGAAAATGGAAAGCGAATTTGGAGGACTCACACTTCCTGATTTCGAAACTTAATACCAACCTACAGTAATCAAAACACCATGGTACTGGCACAAGGATAGACAGATAAACCAGTGAAATAGAACTGAGAGTCCAGAAATGAACCCATACATCTATGTCAATTGATTTTCAACAAGGAATGCCAACATTGTTCAATGGTTTCCCATTGAATAGTCTCTTCAACAAATGGTGCTGGTTCATCTGGATATCCAGAAGCAAAAGAAGGATGTTGGACACCTACCTCACACAATACACATAAATTAACTCAAAATGGGTCATAGATCTAAATTTAGGAGCTAAAACTCGAACAACTAGGAGAAAACATAGAGGTAAATCTCCATGACCTTGGATTTGGAATGGACTCTTAGATAGGACACCAAATGCACAAGCAACAAGAGAAAAAACAGATAAAACGGACTTCATCAAAATGGAACCAGCTGTTCATTGAAGTGAAAAGATCATAAAGACAGTGAAAAGATAATCTGTGGAATGGGAGGAAATATTTGAAATCACACGTCTCATAGGGTCTACTATCAGAATATATAAAGAACTCTTACAACTCAACAACCAAAACCAAACAACTGAATTAAAAAATAGGGAAAGGTCTTGAATAGACATGTCTCCAAAAAAGACACAGAAATGTTCAATGATGACATGAAAAGATGTTAAACATTGTTAGTCATCAGGGAAATGCAAATCAAAACCATAGGAGATATTAGCTGACTATACTAAAAATGAAACAAAATGGAAGTAACAAATGTTGCTGAGGATGAGGAGACTGGAACCCTTGTGACATTGTTGGTGGAAATGGAAAGCAGAAAAGTAGAACTTTGGAAAAATTGTTTGGTGGCTCCTCAAAAAGTTGAAGATGGAACTACTATACTAGTCAGAAACTCCACTCTTAAGTATGTACCCCAAAGAACTGAAAAGTTATTCACACAAAAACTTGTACGCCAATATTAATAGCGGCACTATTCACAATAGTCCAAAGGTGGCAAGAACCCAAATGTCGGTCAATGGATGAATGGACTAACATAAGGTGGTATACCCATATATACAATGGAGTATTAATCAGCCATAAAAAGGAAATAAATACGATGCACATTAAAATATAGATGAACCTGGAACACATCATGCTGGGCGAAAGAAGCTAGACTAAAAGGTCACATGTCATATAATTATATTTATATGAAATGTGCAGAATTGGCAAATCCATGGAGACAGAAAACAGATTCATGGTTGCCAGTGGCTGGGGGAGGCATGAATGAGGAGCGACTGCTTAGTGGTTGCAGTATTTACTTCTGGGGTGATGAAGATATTTCAGAAATAGAAGTCATGATCACAACTCTGTGAATGCATTAAATGTCACTCAATTGTACACTTTGGTTAACATGGTGAATTTTATGTTAGGTGAATTTTACCTCAATAAAATAAATCATACTTGAATATCAAATAATGTTAAATTCACATTCTTCTAAACTAAATAAATTGTTTTCTTTTGAAGCCATTTCTATTTTATCTTAAATTCTTTGTTATTATTTCATCTGCTCATAATTTAGTTCACAATGAAAATGTATATTATTTACAGTGGTATTCTTTTCTTTCTTTATTGAGGTATAATTGATATATTAATTTCAAGTGTACAACATAACAATTTGTCTATATTGCAAAAGGATCCCTGCAATAAGCCTAGCTCACATATGACACTATGCAGGTTACAAAAGTTTTGAAATTTGTGATAAGAACTTTTGAGATTTACTCTCATAGGAACTTTCAAATATGCAATACAGTATTATTAACTACAGTCACCATGCTGCACATCATACGCCCGTGGCTTATTTATTTTATAACTGGAAGTTTGAAACATTTGACCCCTTTCATCCATTTCACCCACCCTGTCAACTGTGGCAAATACCAATCGGGCTTATTTCACTTATATAATTTATTCATTTCCTTTTAACCTTTTATTTTAATTTGTTAATGAGAGTAACACTGAGATGCAAGCACGGTCACCCAGCTCCAGTGAGGCCTGGGCGAAATGAGGTGGGAAATGGTCATGCAGGAGCCTGGGGCAGACTCGGGTACTTGCCTGTGCCTGCAGGTGAATGGAAGGTCAATGACCCATTGGACAGGGCCTGGCTCAGCCCTCTCAGGACATCCTCCAGGCCAAAGAGCATGTTAGCGGCCACACAGTGCTGCTCTGAGCGGGGCAGGGTCTCCAGGTCCCCTGGGGTCTCCAGCAGATCATCCACTTCATGCATGAGACCCTGGAGGATGGGGACACAGAGCAGAGGGTCTGCATGAAGACCCTGCTTACTCAGCCACAGAAAGCAGACCCTGGTAACTGTTTATTTGAGGATAAAAGTCATGTTGGCTGGGATTCCTTGGGTCTTTTTTCCTGGAATCCAGCCACTCAGAGGTCATCCTGTTGGTGAATGCCAAGGGTGACATGAATCCAAAGTTCAGGGAGGCAAGAGGGAAGGTGTCACTAGCTGCACGTGGGTGTCTCACAGTGAGTACAGACACATGCTGGGGGCAGTCGCCACCCACCCAGGAGGACCGGGGCCTCAGAGCAGGGCGCCGTCCTGTTGGGTCCGGCTCCTCCCAGACCAAAGCTTTACCAGGCCTCTATGGGGAAGGGGTGCCTCCACCTTGCCTCCTCTGTGTCCTGCTCCTACCTGGACGGTGTCCTGGGTCGAGGCTGACTGGAAGCCTACGCGCAGTTTCTGGACTCCTTCAAAGAAGCGGGAGAGACGCTGGGGAGAGGGGAGAAGAAGGGGTCAGGAAGCCTCGAGGGAGGGTGGGGGAGCTCGGGGAAAATGGCGGGCTGTGCGGAGGGATTCCTGCCTTTCCTTCCGTTGGGGGCACTCACCTGGCTCTTGATTCTACGGGGTGGAGCCCAGGCGGGGAAGGTTCCTGCAGGGGGCAGAAGAGCGCTTCATTAGGTGTGAGAGCATCTCCGTGTGTGTGTGTGTGTGTGTGTGTGTGTGTGTGTGTGTGTGTGTGTGTGTGTTTGTGTGTGTGTGTGTGGAGGGCAGGAGTCTGAGGTCAGGTCGGCCAGGTACCTGGTCATTTGGTTATTTAGGGATCCCAGTTTGGGCAGAGAAGGCTCTGGAAGGCCCCATTGTCTCCTTCCTGGTGCATGGGCAGCTTTTCTCTTACATAGAGGCATCCTATGGGTGGATGGGGTGGCCTAGGTGCTCTGTTGTCCACATGTGGATGGAATCTGCCTGAGGCCTCCCTGTCTGCCAGCCCTGGTGCCCTCAGCTTCCCTGGGCAGCTCCCAGCTGGGGTGGGGACATCATGGCTGCCTGTGTCCCCCCTTAGCATTTGGAGAAAGGCCAGGGTGGGCCTTCTTGGGAACAGAGTGCAGGGGAGATGCTGCATTTCCCCACCAGGCCCTGTCTTGGCTCCCAGTGATGGCCTTGGTCCTAATTCCCCCAGGGCGGCTTCTGCTGGCTGAGTTCTCCTTGGAACACAGTTGACCCTGTCAGGGCAGTGCTCTCCCATCCACACTAACTCTGAGACAGCTTCATAGAGATGGGCCAAGAACTGCCCCTCACACAGGATCCCTAGGGTGAGGCCATAGGGCTGGGTCAGGGGGAATAAAGAAGATACTGGACAGGCTGGGTCCACCCAGACAGTGGCACCAGGTCTGGGTGGACAGTGGGGGCTGACGTCCAGCCATACAGCCCTGGGTGCTTTTTAACTCATCCCCACGAAGGCCTCCCCTGGACCGGCAGGAAGTGGTGAGAATCCACATCTGAACAGGGCCAGCAGTGGGTGAGGGCTGGCTGGACAAGGGAGTAGGTGCTGGTGGTTGAGGGCTGTCACTCATTTCAGCCATTGGGCCTCTTGGCCTCCCACCAGGGACACATACCTCTGGACCCTGCTGAGTAGCGGCCCGTCTTCTGTCCCCCAGTGTTCTGGGCCTCCTTGGAGCCTGGGTCGACTTCTTTGGGAGAGGGTTGGGTCTGGGGCAGTGGTTCCTGATGATGCCCTCGGTTGCTATCTGGTCCTGAAGGGCGCCTTCTCCATTGATCTGACTGTGCCCATGCGCGTGTGTGTTGGGGGCGGTCCATGTCATCCTGCTCAGACCCAGCACAACATTCTCCTGGGTCCTGGTCGTCTCCACTGGCCTCAGGCTTGTCAGTTGAAATCACTGGAGAGGGTCAGGGAGAGCCTTATGTGGGGATTTAGATGGAGGCTGAGCAGATGAGAATTGGGGTCAGGGTGCCAGGGCTGTTGGCCAGGGACAGGGCTGGCTGGGGTAGGTGGACCTGCCCTGGAATCTCCCTACTCCTGGGTTTCTGGACAGGTCACCTGTGTCCATCATGGGCTTGGAGGCCTGAGTGTGTTCCTGCATGGCCAAGCCCATGTGGGCCCCGGTGGGGGAAGGTCTCATCCTGGCAGTCACTGATGATAACGAAGAGATGGGATATTGTGCTGAAACACGAGGCACTGTGAGCTCCTGAAGTATCTTGAAGTATCCTGAAGAATGCCACCCCTTTCTTTTGTTTTACAAAAATAAGATGCCAGGTGGGCAAGGGGATATTTTAAAGTTCCAGAAGTGACCCTCTGTGGAGGGCTCTGAGCCTTGGGGTTCAGAGAGGGACGGTGATCAGATAGGTGGCCAGGACGGCCCTCTGATGCCTGGAGAAAGTGGGCTGAATGACGCCAAACCTCATGGAAGAGGAGATGGAAAACAAGGAGTGGTTCTCACCGTGACACGTGTTCTCTTTCTCATTCCAGAATAACATTGCCCCAGAAACAGGCTGGTATCCTGGGCTGCATGTGCAGTAGTAGCTGCCCTCTGTGTTGTGGCAATCTGCGAATTTTCCACAGGACACTGTTGACAGGGTTTTACACTCATTGACGTCTGGAACACAACAAGACAAAGGGTCACCTCCAAAAGGTGTGAGTTCCCACAGAGCAGAGACCCTGGCCTCCAGCCTGACCCAGTCATGGGGGATGGAAAGAACTGACGCCCAGGTGGCCTCATTCACAACTGAGCATAGAGCCAGGTGGTCAGGGGCCTGCCCAGTGCTGGCTTCCACCCTACCTCTACTCCCAGTGGCCCAAGTGCACCCTCACTCCCCATCAGGCACTCCCCCAGCTCCCAATGTCAGGCCTTTTCAAGATGCCCCAGGATGTCTCCATGGGAGTCTTGCTGTCTCCACCCCTGAGGGAAGTCCCCCCTTATTTGCATCAGTTGGGGGTGTGAAATGAAGAAGCAGCATGAAGGGTCTCACAGCTGAGTCACTGGGGGTGTTTTTTTGCATCTTTTTCTCTTTCTGTTCTCTGAAAATGAGAGAAAAGATGCCCATAACCCAGATCCCCTTTGAGTAGCTCAGGACCCACAGAGCAGGGGCTGGACACAATTAGCTAAAAACAAGATCGGCTTAATAAGAACCATCAACACAGAAGTGAATCAAAATGCAGGGACAGAATGTTTGACCCTTGCACATTACAAACAGGGGACCAGCGACTTCAGTGCCTGAAAGGACTCACAGCATCATGACAAATCAGTAGGCGACAGGTCTCCCCCACATCAGACCTCTCTTCTCTGCACCTGCAGACTTCTCTTCTAAGGCCCAGACCCAGGCTGTGGGTGTCAGCACTAGGACAGGACAGGATGCAGGAGGGACGCACACCTGAAGGATTCGTGTTCAGCCCCCACCTGGCAACGGGGCTTCCCCCCTCTGTTCTATGATGGCGGCAATGGCTGGACATCTGTTCTCAAGGTTGACGGGAGGGTGTGAAGCCAAGTGTGGGACCACTGAGAATGAGGTGCAAGGGATGGGGAGAGACATGAGGATGGGACATCTCCACCTGACAGGCGCCCTCCCAGAGAGGAGCTGGGATCCAGGGGCATTAGCAGCAGGGTCTCCTGTCCATGGTCACCATCTACAAATCTCCGTGAGACACACACGCACACACAGAGGAGACTTTAGGAACACCGCCAGGGTCATGGATGGCTGGGCCGTTGTCACAACCTTTTTATTCCCCTGATAAAATCTACTTTTCCCCAAACAATAAATAACATATACTTAGAAAATAAAGAAAATGTAAAAAATGAAAACAAAGAAAATTACACATTAGCTCACTATACAGACTATTGGAAATTTTAGCAATTTTAAAAATCTTTTCAAACATATTAGGGATATTTTCCTTTACTTTCAATAAATATGCATCTAGGACTGCTTTGAGTAGATGAAGTGTATGTCTTATTGAAACAACCATATAATTTCCCTCTTTTCCACTTTTTTTATGTGGTAAAATGCATATAACATAAACATTTCCATCTTAACCCTTTCTCAGTGTTATTCCCTTTCTGGTCCATTACTGAGGGTGGAAGCTCTCCACTTTAGGCCTAGACCTAGGTTCCTCCACTTTATTAATCGTGTGACTTTGGATGAATCTCGTTGAGCCCGATCATGGTCACTTAAAAATGATGCTTCTCTGAACCCATAAAACCCCTAGAAGAAAACATAGGTGGTAAGTTCCTTGATAGGATAAGTGTTGGTTCTGATTTTTTGGATTTGACTCCAAAAGCAAAGGCAATAAAAGCGAAAATAAAGTGGGACTAATCAAGCCACAAATCTTCTGCACAGTCAAGGAAATCACCAACAGTATGAAGGCAACATACAGTTTGGCAGAAAATATTTGCAAATCATGCCTGATGAGCAGTTAACATCCAAAATATATAAGGAACTCATTCAACTCAATAGAAAAACCGAACAATCTAATATAAAAATGTGCGGAGGATCTGAATAGATATTTTCTAAAGAAGACTTACAGATGGCCAACAGGTACATGAAAAGATGCTCAACATCTCTAATCACCAGGGAAATGCAAATCAAAACCACAATAAGATATTACCTCACATCTGTCTGAATGACTACTATGAAAAAGACAAGAAATAAAAAGTGTTGCCAAGGATGTGGACAGAAGGGGACCCTCATACACTGTTGGTGGGAATGTAAATTGATGCAGCCATTATGGAAAATAGAATTGAAATTCCTCAAAAAATTAAAAATAAACTACCATATGATCCAGCAATGCTACTTATAGGTATTTAACAGGAGAAAACCAAAACAGTAACTTGAAAAGATACATGCACCCCTATGTTCATTGCAGTATTCTTCACAATAGCCACGTCTTGGAAGCAACCTAGGTGCCCGTCAAGGGACGAATGGATAAGGAAGATGTGGTATATACACACAATGGAATACTACTCAGCCATAAGAAATGATTAAATCCGGCCACTTGTGACAATATTAATGGACCTTGAGTATATTATGCTAAGTGGAATAAGTCAGAGGGACAAAGTCAAATACCGTATGATCTCACTCATAAGTAGAAGATAAAAACAATGACAAACACACACATAGAAACGGAGATTGGATTGGTGGTTACCAGGCGGTAAAAGGGGAGGGAGGAGGGCAAAAGGGGTGATTAGGCACACGTGTGTGCTGACGGATTGTAATTAGTCTTTGGGTGGTGAACATGACGCAACTGACACAGAAATCAAAATATATAACAATGTACACCTGAAATTTATATAATGTTATAAACCAATGTTACCACAATAAAAAATCAAATAAATAAAACTGTAAACAAACAAAGAAAAAAGACTAAGAGATATATTAATAAATCACAACGTTTTGGAAAAAAATTCTTTCCGGTTATTTTTAATCTCCCAGGCACCATGTGGGGTAAAAGATTGAATAAAGCATACTAAATGCCCTTAAATTAAAAAAAACCCACTATAGCCAAGATATGGAAACAACATAAGTGTCCATTGATGGAGGAGTGGATAATGAAAAAGTGGTTTATGGATACAGTGAAATATTATTCAGCCATAAAAAGAGAAGGAAATCTTGATATTTGTGATAACTTGAATGGAACTTGAGGGCAGTATGCTAAGTGAAAATGTGAGACAGAAAACACAAAAATACTCTCTGATCTCCTTTATATGCGGAATCTAAAAAAAACCCCAAACACGTAGATATAGAGAACAGATTGATTGTCGCCAGACGTGAGGGGGTGGAAAGTGGATGAAATGGATGAAGGTTGGAAAAACCCCACAATCCTAGCTCTGCCAGCCTCACGGGGCTGCTGTGAGCATGAGGTGTGAGACCATGGTCGTGAGCTGGGTTCCTGGCGAGCTCTGGCTGGTAGGAGGGCCTGAGCTTCCAGGCCCTGGGTGTGTCTTTCCTCCTGTTGCTTCCATTATCTCTCCCGTTTCTTTGTATTAGTTGAATAATGACAATAATAACAGCAGTAACAATGATGATAGCTGTCACTTTTGATAATTCGCTGTGTACTAGTCTTTTCCTGTTCTTCCCACAGAGAAATGTTAAATCTCACACCATCCATGTGGGGCAGATGCAGTGATTATCCCCAACTCACAGACAGGCAAACTGAGAGGATAACCAATTTCCCGAATGTCGGGGAGCCAGTCAGGGGCAGAGCAGCACTCGGAGCCCTCGGAGCCCAGCTGCCCTGTGTGAGCTCTCAACTCTCTCCCTACTGACCGTGAAAGCAGGTGCCCACGTCCCTCACACTTCCCCTGCCTGTCTCCTCTCTCATCCCTGACACAGTGCTCCTGTGCTGCTCTTTGGGCTGGGGGCTCTGGATGCCGCACAGGCTCCCCCACCATCTCTGTATGTGTTCCCACCATCCCCAAGCCTCTCTACCTTCACAGCTCTCCGAGGGGCTGATGAAGACCTCCCCAGAGGAAGAACTGAATCCTGGAAGGCAGCAACATGCATTGGCATCAGCACATACGGATCTCCGAGGGCACTCCTGGGCACAGGAGGTTGGGGTAGAGCCTGTGGGGATGGAGACCATGGTCAGAAGGGCTAAGAAATGGAGGAAGCAGCCGGGAGTCCATGAGTAGAGGAGGGGAGGGGAGAGAGGGATGGCTCACACTGGAAGAAGAAGAGCTCAGAAATCTCTGGACTTTTAGGGAGGAAAAACAGCTTCTCTTGTCCACAGAGGACCATCTCAGTTGCAGAATAAACCTCCTTTGCCTCCCTTGTTGGTGAGAGGATCCCAGACCCCAGCATGGACGCCCCAGCTGACGTCACTAATGAAGGTGATTGGGCAGACTCACCTATAAGTTTGCGGACTGTAGCTCCACGTGTCAAGTGCAACAGTATGGACAATGCTGGGGCAGAAAAAGCAGAGAGATGATAAAGAAGAGGAGAGTTAAGGTCCAATTTCAACACTTGGCCACATAACCATTGCCTCCCGGGGAGGTGGCTCTGGCCCTGCAGCCCATGGCTTTCCAGCAGCATCCCCAAGGCTCCTGTACTTGACTCAGAATTGAGGGCTCAGCCTTTCGCCTCCATCTCCCAGGACTACCCTAGGAATCAGTCACTGACAGCGACAGCCCTCATGGAACCTCAGGTGCTACAGGTAAGGGGACAGAATATACATCGACAGCTGGAGACAGGGACACATCTTAGAAACTCCAACCTCTTCCAATGGACGGGGTAAATCTTGAAGGCAAAAGTCCTCAGATAGGAGTGCCTTTGCCTGTACCCAGCTTCTCTGTTCTCTGGTGATGGCAGAAATCTGCTTTGAGAAGGTCCCGCTGTTTCCACTGGGTGAGTGGGTGCCTTGTCTCACACATGGAGGCATCCTATGGGTGAATGTGGTGGCCTAGATGCTCTGTTGTCCAGATGTGGATGGAAGTGGCCTGAGTCATCCCTGTCTGTCAGTCCTGGTGCCCTCAGCTTCCCTGGGCAGCTCCCAGCTGGGGTGGGGACATCACAGCTGCCTGGGTGCCCCAACCCAGTATTTGAAGAAAGGCCAGTTGGGCCTTCCAGGGAACTGACTGCAGAGGAAATACTGAGTTCCCTGAGCAAGACCCTTCTTGGCTGCCAGTGATAGCTTTTGCCGACTCCCCAAGGTGGCTGCTTGCTGTCTGAGTTCTCCTTGGAATCCCAGGGACCCTGGAAGGACAGCTGTCTCTCATCCATGCTAACTCTGAGGCCTCAGCTCCATGCAGCTGGACCAAGACTCACTCCTGAGTGAGGCCCCTCAGGGAGCTTGCAGGAAGGAGTGAAGAGAACGAATACAATGCCAGATAGTCCAGAGCCACCTGTACAGTGGACACCAGGTGGGGTAACAGTAGGGGCTGACGTCCAGCCACACAGACTTGGGGCAGTGAAAGGATCTTTTCTCATCCCCACGAAGACATCCTATGGACTGGCAGGAGATGGTGACAAACCACATCTGAACAAGGCCAGTTTTGGTTGAGGGCTGGTTGGCTGAAGAGGGAAGCAGGTGCTGATGGGGGAGAGGTGGTAGATATTTCTTCTTGACCCTTGGCCTCCCACCAGGGACACAGACCTGTGGCCCCGCAGAGTGGGGCTCAGCCTCCATCTTCTGTCCGTAGGTGGTCTAGGTGAACATGGGGTCTGGGTTGACCTCCTTGGGAGAAGGTCAGACCTGGGGCAATGGTCCCCAAAGATGCCCTCTCTTTTCATCTGGTCCAGATGGGAGCCTTTTCTATTCACCAGACAATCTGAGTGTGTGGGGTGGTTCACATCACCCTGTCCACCTCTGACACCACATCCTCCAAGGTCCCGGTCATCTGAGTTGCCCACAGGCCTGTGAACTGAAATTATCTGCAGGGTCAGAGTGGAGTCTCACTCAGGGAAGTAGACAGAGGCTAAGGGCCAGGAAGCCAGTTCAGGTGCCAGGAGGTGTCTTCTCTGGGTGGGTTGTTGGTCAGGGTCAAGGCCTGCTGTGGGGTGTTGGCTCACCCTCGAATATCCCCCCTTCCATATTTCTGGACAGGGTTCCTGGGTCCATCATGGCCCAGAGGGTCTAAGAGGGTTCCTGGCATGGCTAAGCCCATGTGGGTTCCAGTGTGAGATGGTCTTATCCTGGCAGTCACCGATGAAGAAGAAGAGGATGGATATTGCACTGGAATGCAATGCACTGTGAGCTCCTGAAGCACCTTGAATGCCACCCCTCTCTTTGTTTTATGAAAATAAGATGCCAGGTAGCAGAGGGACTTTCCAAAATTGCAGAAGTGGCACTCAGTGTGGGGTTCTGAGCTTTGGAGACTGGGGAGGGACAGGACACCAGGCAGTTGTCAGGACAGCCACTCTCCTGGTGAAAGTGGGGCAAGTGACCCCAACCTCACAGATGAGGAGATGGAAGATGCAGGAGTCATTCTTACCATCACATGTTTCATTAGTCTCATTGGTGAACATTTCCTGAGAATCAATCTCGTGTCCTCTGATGCACTGGCAGTAGCTCTCCTCTATGTCCTGGCAGTCTATATATATTCCACAGGACACTGTCCAAGGTGGTTCACACTCGTTGATTTCTGCAACACAACAGGACAAAGGATCACCCCCAAAAGGTGTGAGTTCCCACAGGACAGAGACCCTGGCCTCCGGTTTGACCCTGCCATGGGGGCTGCACAGAACACAACCCCTGGTTGGCACCCCTGGGGCTGGGCTGGTCCAGAGCCAGCTGCTCCAGAAAGACTGCAGACCACTCTACTCATTTCTGATCTCTGGCTGGGTCTGAGGGCACCTATATTCAGACCCACTGCTGTGCCATGCTGGAAGGATATCTGCATCCCCTCTGCAGGCCATGTCAGGTAGAGATGGAGGCACTGACTCAGCTCCAGTCCCTCCTCTGTGGTGCTCTTAGCACTATCAGGGACCTGGGGGTGGGCTCCACACAGGGTAACAGGGGCACTGAAGGCTGTCCTCGGTGCTGGGGCAATGGAAGGAGTCATGGCTCAGGGGCTGTTGAGGGTCACAGTCATCATTCAGACTTGAGCATAGAGCCAGGTGGTCAGGCACCTGCCCAGCGCTGGCTTCCATCCTCATTTACTCCCAGTGGCCGAAGTGCACCCTCACTCCCCATCAGGCACTCCCCCAGCTCCCCAGGTCAGGCCTTTCCAAGATGCCTCAGGATGTCTCCGGGGGAGTCTTGCTGTCTCCACCCCTGAGGGAAGTCCCCCCTTATTAGAGGCAGTCTCAGATGTGGAATGAAGAAGCAGCATCAAGGTTCCCACAGCTGAGTCACTGGGGGTGTTTTCTGGCATCTTGTCTCTCTCTGTTCTCTGAACGTGAGAGAAAAGATGCCCATGACCCAGGACCCCTTTGGGTAGGTCAGGGGCCCAGAGAGGAGGTGCTGGACACCATTGGCTAAAAACAACAACTTAATAAAAATCAGGGACACAAGAGGGATCAAAATGCAGGGACAGGAGCCAGCCTTGTGGAGCAGTGGTTAAGTTCCCACGTTCTGCTTCGGCAGCCCGGGGTTCACTGGTTTGGATCCTGGGTGTGGACACGGCACCACTTGGCAAGCCATGCTGTGGGAGGCGTCCCACATATAAAGTAGAGGAAGATGGGCATGGCTGTTAGCTCAGGGCCTGTCTTCCTCAGCAAAATGAGGAGGATTGGCAGCGGGTGTTAGGTCAGGGCTAATCTTCCTCAAAAAAAAAAAAAAAATCCAGGGACAGAAAGTTTGGCACTCGTGCATCCAATCACAAGACCAAAGACTTTAGAACCTGAAAGGACTCACACGTCACGACGACTCAGGCAGGCGACTGGTCTCCCCCACATCAGACCTCTCTTCTCTGTACTTGCAGACTTCCCTTCTAAGGCCCAGACCCAGGCTGTGGGTGTCAGCACCAGGACAGGACAGGACGCAGGAAGGACGCACACCTGAAGGATTCGTGTTCAGCCCCCACCTGGCAATGGGGCTTCCCCCCTCTGTTCTATGATGGCGGCAATGGCTGGACATCTGTTCCCAAGGTTGACGGGAGGGTGTGAAGCCAAGTGTGGGACCGTTGAGAATGAGGTGCAAGGGATGGGGAGAGACATGAGGATGGGACATCTCCACCTGACAGGCCCCCTCCCAGAGAGGAGCCAGGATCCAGGGGCATTAGCAGCAGGGTCTCCTGTCCATGGTCACCCATCTACAAATCTCCGTGAGACACACACGCACACACAGAGGAGACTTTAGGAACACCGCCAGGGTCATGGATGGCTGGGCTGTTGTCACAACAACATCGGCTTTTTCCACCTGACAAAATTTACTTTCCCCCAAATACTAAATAACACACGTATACTAGTAAACAAAGAAAATTATCCATAATCCACTCCACAGACTACCGAAACTTTTAGGGGTATTTTTTCTCCTTTTTTCAGACATATAGGGAATGTTTTTACCTTCATTATCAATAAATACGCATCTGAGACCATTTTGAGTCCATGGAGACTATTTCCTAGTGTAAAAACAGTATAATTTTCTTCTTTTCCTATTTATAAAAATTGTGGTAAAATGCACAACATAAAATTTACCATCTTACTAATTTTAAAATAGTATAATTTCCTTTTATGACCCTGTATTTTTAAAGAATGAAAACTCCTTTGTTTTACACCTGGATTTACATTCGACTACATTATTAGTTGTAGGATTTGGAAAAGTCACTCGATCTCTTTCCACCAAATCTGATCATTTAAACCACAGGCCGAGCTCTGCCTCCCTCATGGGGCTGCTGTGAGCATGAGGTGGGAGACTGTGGTCATGAGCTGGGTTCTTGGCGAGCTCTGGCTGGTAGGAGCCTGAGCTTCCAGGCCCGGGCTGTGTCTTTCCTCCTGTTGCTTCCATTATTTGTCCTCTTTCTTTGTGCAATGAGAATAATAATAATAACAAAATCATAATAACAGCAGGACAAAGATGATGGCTTGCATTTTTGCTGTGTACTACTCTTTCCCTGTTCTTCACACAGGTAAATATTAAGTCTTGCACCATCCCCATGGGGGGACTGGATGATAATACTCAGTTTACACACAAGCAAACTGAGAGGAGAACCAATTTCCCGAATGTCAGAGAGCCAGTCAGGGGCAGAGCAGCACTCGGAGCCCTTGGAGCCCAGCTGCCCTGTGTGAGCTCTCAACTCTCTCCCTACTGACCGTGAAAGCAGGTGCCCACGTCCCTCACACTTCCCCTGCCTGTCTCTTCTCTCATCCCTGACACAGTGCTTCTGTGCTGCTCTTGGGGCTGAAGGCTCTGGATGCCCCACCGTCTCCACATGCCCCCACCACCCCAAGCCCCTACTGTACCGTCACAACTCTCCACGGGGCTGGATATGATATTTGGAGATACAGAACTGAGTCCTGGAATGCAGCGACAGGCGTTGGCGTTGACACATGGAGGGTTTGGAGGGCACCATCGAACACAGGCTATGGGGGCAGAAGCAGTGGGGATGGGGATCATAGTCAGAAGGCTCAAAAATGGATGAAGCCCACTGCCAGCTAGGGATCCAAGAGTAGAGTAGAGCAGATAAGGGGAGGGATGGCCGCCATTGGAAGAGGAAGAGACAAAATCTCTGGACATTTAGGGAGGAAGAAACAGCTTCTTTTGTCCCCCGAGGACCATCTCAGAGCCTCAGTTGCAGAATAAGTCGTCTTTCACTCCCTCCCTTGTTGGTGACAGGATCCAGACCCCAGCATGGACTCCCCAGCTTATGTCAAAATGGGGCTGGCTGAGCACTCACCTCCAGCATTCAGGGCTGCAGCTCCCAATGGCAACAACAGCAGCACTGAGAGTCCTGGGGCAGAAAAAACAGAGCAATGACAAAGAGGGGAGTGTTAAGGTCCAATTTTAATCCCTGTCCACACGGCCATTGCCTCCTGTGGAGGTGGCTCTGGCCCTGCAGCCCATGGCTTTGCGGCAGCATCTCCAAGGCTCCTGTAGTTCACTGGAAATTGAGGGCTCAGCCTCTCCCTCCATCTCCAGGGACTCCCTGAGGACTCGGTCACTGACAGCCCCAGCCCTGGTGGAACCTCAGGTGCTGCAGGTAAGTGGACAGAATATATGCAGACAGCTGGAGACAGGGACACACCTTAGGAACTCCAGCTCCTCCCAATGGATGGGGTAAATCTTGAAGGAGAAAGGTCTCAGATTGGAGTGCCTTTGCCCAGACCCAGGATCTTTGCTGTCTGGCAATGGCTGAAATTTGCTTTGAGGATTTCTCTTCCAGGATCACTCTCCATGTTTAGGCACATGTTTCAGGGCATACAAGAAGAGTGTGGGTTTGGAGGAAGTAAGCCCAAAGTTTGAACCCCAGCTCACAGCGATATCAGCAGGGCACGGAGCCCTGGAATCAGGGGGCGGTGACAACAGGTGGAGAGTGGGAACTAAGGAAGCTGCAGGTAGAGCGACTCTCTCCTGGTGAGTGGACTCTCCAGGGACAGCAGCCATGGCTTCCTGGTTCCTCCAGTGAGCTCCTGGCGTCCTCTAGTGCACTGAGGGCACAGCCTTCCTCCTTGGCCCCCAGGCCAGTCCTGAGAAATGAGTCACTGAGCAGGCGTGGTGGGGTGAAAGCCACTATGGGCACTAAGGAATGAAATCTGCTGTACAGGCCACAACCAGTCTGCCTCACAGGGTCTGTCATCACATCTACGTGAGCTGAAAATCTTCAGATCTGCATGCCTTTATGGAATTTTTCTTTTTGGCTAAAAGCAAAGATGAATTTCTCTTAACGTTGCACTGCCAGTTCTCACTGTGCAAGGTGGTGGAGGACCCTGGCGGACGATGGGTTTGGAGATGGACACGCCCACGTCCGCAGCCCAGACTTCCCCCTGGTGGCTGCACGGCTTCAGGAACGCTGCCCATTCTTTGCTCACACTTCCCCCAGTGCAAAGTGGGTGCAATGGTAACTGTGATAGGATGAGCTTTATTCTGACCGTAGATTAGTGAAGACTAACAATGGGTTAGCGCAGTGCCTGACACAGAGCAGACAGACAACGTAAGTCAGCTAAAGGGAAGGAAAGAGCAGAAGAAGGAAAGGAAGAGCAGCTCCCTCCTGCTCCTCTTCTACCTTCCTGTTCCCTGAGACACAGCTGCATGCGCCAGACTCCAGGGTCAGGCGGAATCACACGCTCAGCTCGGTTCTCTCAGGGGTCAGAGTCCTAGACTTCCACTCTGCCCTCCTTGCCACGAAATGTCCTTTTCTTTTGTGGCTCCAACCTGTGCTGAGGAAAGCCAGGCTCCGGGGCCAGACCGCCCGAGACCACACCCAGCCCAGAGCTGCCCCTCGGGAAAGCTGTGCAGGCGACTCATGCCTCAGATGCCCGTCAACCATGCTCCTGTTCCTAGAGTGTGGCCCCCAGAGCAGGCGCAAATGATCCTAATGTCCCATGCATGTGAATAAGGTCATTAGTCTCCTGAGATGTTATACACGCACACCTAAAAATGTGCATATCTGGGAGAAGCTAACTTTGCTCTTCATTTCTTTCAAAGCCCCACACTATGTTGCACATTGGACCCTCCAAAATGTGCTCAGCTTTAAAAAAATCATGTTCCACAAATCAGATGATAATAAATATGACTATTTTGATAGAAACCAGGAAAAAAGTTCCAACCAATGAGAACAACATATAAGAAGAACATAACCTGCTAGGTAATGGGTATTATCTTAAGCATTGAAGGAAATAGAGACTAATCAGAATTAAGCTGACCTCACTAATACTGGTTATTACTAATTCACTGTTATTGTCCCTCAAAGAATTTCATGACCTACACAAAGCCTATAACATAAAGGATGACATTTTTTCTCAGTGCATTAGAATTTTCAGAGAGTTTGGTTATCTACTCTTCTGAAAAAAAATATTATGTACCAGTTATTCCAGGGTAGAGCACCCAGATATTTGGTCAAACGTTAGCCTAGATTTGCTGTGAATGTGATTTTTGGAAATATTCACATTTAAATCAGAAGGCTTTGAGTGTAGTAGATTACCCTTCGTAATCTGGGTGACCCTCATCAAGTCAGCTGAAGATGTTAAGAGAATAAAGACTGACTGAGTCCAGACTGCCTTTGGACTCAAGATGCAGCATCAGGTCTTCCCCGATTTCCAGCCTGTCTACTTGCCCTGAAGAATTCGGACATTCTAATCTCCACAATTGCATGTGCCAATTCCTAAAAATAAATCCCTCTCTCTCTCTCTGTATATATATATATATATATATATATATACACACACACACACACACATCCTATTGGTTCTGTTCTTTTGAGAACCTGGACAAATACAGGTGGTGAAATAAGAAATCTCTCTTAAGTCTCCACCTGCGCCCTACGAATAAGCTTCATTGACTTTCTCCTTTGAGACTAAATATAATGGGGCTACTATCTTTCTTATAATTTCTTCCCTGCTCTCCCTTACAGAAATAGTGGGAAAATGAGCCAGAAATTGATCACAGAACAGAGAACATTCTCAAACTGGACGGACAGTTCCTAGGTAGCTTTAGTCTTCTCTCACCATTGTTGTGATCCTTCCTACCTGGCAGCAACCTGAGATGTCTGTTTCTCATGGTGCACAGAGAGTCCAGCAAGCCCAGCCACGGAGGATGTCGGATCTTGGTCTGTGAGTGTGAAGAAGTCTCACTTTAAATACGACTTGTGCCTAATGAGCTGACTTAGGAAAACAGAGGTCTGGTTGCTTTCTTCCCCCTAATCTACCGGATGACTAATTTCTCTGAAACTCACAGTTCTATTTTTAAGTGTTTGCACAGCATCCTTAACGTTTGTTGTGAAAGCCTCCTTGACGGTGGTTTTTAAACCTTTTTGATATAGGAAGACGTGATTGTGCATCAAAATACCTCCCCAAACAAAGTCAGTCTACTGGTCTTTTTGCCACCAGGATGGATGTAGTTCAGAGGGAACAGATGTATCTATTTATTATGTATTAATAGACATTTATTTTTATGTTTTTATTTGGAAAAGATATAGATGCACAGAAGTTGCAAAAATAATACCAGGAGGTCCTGTGTACCCTTCACCCAGTTTCCTGAAAAACTTATATTTTTATGTAATGATAGCCCAATATCTAAACCAAGAAATTTACATAGGCACAACGTGTGTATAGTTTTATGCCATTTTATCATGTGCACATGCCTGTAACTGTCCCTCCAATCATGACATATACTATTCCATCACCACAAGACCTCCTTCATGCTATCCCGTAATCCCTAAATCCTGGCAGGTATAAAACTAAGATTTTTCTGTTCTTCAACAATATCAAAACAGTCTTAGATTACTATTTACTGACAAAGGAAAATATTCCTGATTTGTTTTAAAAGATGAGGAAAAGCATACCCCCAAAATTTTCCAGTAGTCTGTGTGGTGGAATTATGGTGATTTTCTTTGCATTTTTAATGCTTGCTTTATTTTCTACATGTATTAGTCTGCTAGGATTGCTATAACAAAATGGCATAAACTTGGCGGCTTAAAGAACAGAAATTTATTTTCTCACAGTTCTGGAGGCTGTATGTCCAAGATCAAGATGTTGTCAGGGCTGGTTTCTGGGGAGATCTGTCTCTTGGCTTGTAGATGGTGCCTTCTTGCTGTGTCTTCACATGGTCTCATGGTCTTTGCTCTGTGTGTGGCGGGGGGAGAGAGAGAGAGAGAGAAGGGGGGACAGAGGGAGAGATCACTGATGTCTCTTCTTCTTGGAAGGACATTAATCCTAAGGGATTAGGGCCCCACCCTTGGGACCTCATTTAACCTTAACTATTCCTAAATGGTCTTATCTCCAAATACAATCACATGAGGGAGTCATATGGGGCTTCAACATACGAATTTGGGGGGATCCAATTCAGTCCACATTACCATGTGAAATTCAATTTTTGAGAAAAAGTAACTTTTGTCAGAAAAGCTTGATTTGATTTCTCCTTCATTCCTGAAGGATAATTTTTCTGGAAACAGAATTTGGGGCTGACAACTCTTTTCATTCAAAATTTGAAATATATTGTGCTACACTGCACTGGAACCCATGGTTTCTGATCAGAAATTAGCTGTGATTCAGACAGTTTTTCCTTTATTGGTAAGGTTTCATTCTCTCTCACTGCTTCCAAGGCTTTTCCACTGTCTTTAGTTTTCACAAGTTTGATTTTGATGTATCCTGGCATGGGTTTCTTTGAGTTTATCCTATTTGGAGATTCCACAGCTTCTTGAATCTATATGTTTTTGTCTTTTGGAAAATTTGAGAAATTTTTAGCCATTTATTCCTCTGAACAATTTTGAGATCCACATTCTCTTATCTCCCTCTGGAATTCAATGACACAAATATCAGATTTTTGTTATAGTCTCACAGGTCCCTCACACTCTGTTCATTTTTTTATAGCCTATTTTCTTTCTGTTATTCAAATTGGGCAATTTTTATTGTTCTGTCTTCAAGTTTGGTGATTTTTTTTATCCTTTTTTCCCCTCCATTCTGCTATTAAGCTCATCCAGACAAGTTTTCATTTCAGTTATTGGATTTTTCAGGTCTAAAATTTCCATTTAGGTCTTTTTTGTATCATGCTTTTTGTCAAGGTTTTCTATTTCTCTGCTGAGATTTTTTATTTTTTCACTTATTTCTGAAAAGTTTGTGTGTAATTGTTCACTGGAACATTTTTCGTTATAGGTGTCTTAAAATACTTGTCAGGATTCTAACATTTGTGTCATCTCAAGCTGAGATTTTCCTGGTTCTTGGGATGACAACGATTTTTTACTGTATCCTGGATATTTAAGGTATTATGTTTCAAAACTAGATTTTATTAACTTCTTCAGTTTTGGCTGACTCCTCTGACATCATTGCAGTGGGGAAAGGGCTGCCATCTCGTTTCTGGCCCATGAGGGTGGGATCCAGCTTTCCTGCTTGGGCTCCACTAATGCTCCCGTGGGGGAGGGATACCTTGTTACCGCTGGGTGGGGTTGGAGGGTCTCGCTCACAACCAGGCCTCTGCTGACACCACCTGACTGGGCTGTAGAGAAACCTCCCCACATGCCTCCACTGACTCCACAGACAGGGGCTCTTTCCAATGGGCATGATGAGCATCCCACCTCCTTCTCTGCTGCAGCCCATCGGGTGGGAGGAGTGCTTCCTTACAGATGGCAGGAGTGGAGGGCTGGGCTTCCCACCTGACCTCTGCTGCTGAGGGGAAGCGTGGGACACAGTCTTTTCTGTGGTGTTTGGTTGGAGTGGGCAGTTACTGTTGACCTACTCTCTGTTGTGTTGGCTGCCCTTTTCTTGGTCTTTTGGCTAAGGGGGGAGCAGGCTTCTCTTGCAGGCACTTCTTTTATCTGCACCCATTGGTATTTCTGGGTTGCAACCTCTTTGTGCCAAGTCTGGGATGTATGAGGCAGGAAGAAAACCCACAGAATCAACACTGCGTATTTCCTTGGGTCCCACGGTTCCTGTGCTATCTGCCTTCTCTACACCTTTCAGAGCCTTCTTATGGTTGTTTTATGTATAAAATGTTTGTATTTACATTAGTTGTAGTTGTGTTTTAACATAAAATTTTCTATAGTGTGAACTTTGTTCACAACTCGTCCTTTAGTCAACAATATTTTGGGAGAGTTTTTGTATGTCATACATACAGATCCACATCTTTCTTTTTGGCTGCTGTTGCATATATTTAGATGACACAATATGAATAAATTATGCTTTGCCATTCCCTTTGTTGATGCACATTTAGATGGGCTCTTGTTTCTCATTGCTACAATAATTCTGCAATGAATGTTTCAAAAGTGCCATAGGGAGAACATTTGTAAATTTCCTTAGACTAGGCATCAAGTGGTTCAAATACTGAGTCATAGAGCATATGTATTTTACATTGTCATAAATTATGCCACACTTCTATCTAATGGCACCTGTGAAATTACCCAGGTTCTATATGAGAGGATCAATCCTCCATATCCAATCAACAATAGTGTCATTTTTTTATGTTTCATTTTTAACATGAAAAATTTTGTTGACTTGTGGCTTAAGTGATTTCCATGTTCTAGTCAATCATTTATCTTATTTAGAAGGAAATTAATAGAAGAAGAAAGATACAGTAGCTTAAAAATGGCAGGAAAGTGTGTTCCTTATATATTTGTGGATGGAGAAAAGTCAAAGACTTCAAGAATATAAGCCAACCTCTTTGAGCACACAGGTGCCTCCATCCATAGGACGACAAGGTCAGACCAGGTGAACTGCACAGTACCTTTCAACTTTACAATTCTAAGATTCTTTAAGCTTAGCAGTTAACCATTCAGATGCTTAGGGATCACAGACGTCTTGGAATCTTGAAATTATACATTATCAAAGGCTTTCATTTTCCCCAATTCGATTGGCAAACAATTTATCTTAATATCATATCAATTGTACTTCTCTCATTACTAGTGTAGTTGAAATTTTCATGTATTTTTGTAATTTCATGGTTCTCTCTGCATTATCTGCTCATATTTTTGAACATGTTCTATTTTATTCATTGTGTTTTTCTTATTGATTTTAAGGAGTTAAGAATATATTTATGTGTATGATGTGTGTGTATGTATTTATACCTATATATCATTTAAAAAATAATGTAAAACTTCTACTGTATCACATCTTCAAACTCTGCTTCTGCCATCATAAGATTTTTTTTTCTGAAAACCCTGTCACCTGCTTTATTTCTGGGGAAGGATAAGGGGAGAAGAGAGAATATTCACTTGAACCTGAGCAGCAGCTAAATTGGAAGCAATGGAGTCAGCAATTTTAGGTCTCTAAGCTTCCTCTGATCCATCAGGGAATGCTGGAACTTCCTTGTTTGGAGATTAAAGACTTAAATTTTTCCCTGGAGCAAGATCATCCATTTTAGCTGGGTTAAAAAAAATAAAGACAACCCCAAAACACCAATTGGGGAGTTAACAAAGAAAATAGGGCCAAGTTACTTCTTTCAAATGCAGATTTTTAAATACAATATGTTTATAAACCCTAGTGGTTTTCTCTTGATTCCACCCTTCTCCCACCCCTGACAGGAGCCCCAGGAACCTGCAGAGCATGAGCATCACCAACCAGATGTGAATCCAGCTGTCCCTCCACACTGGAGTCCAACTGCTCATGGACTGTCCTAGCTCAGCTGCCCTAAGGGCCTGGAAGCAGTAGCCGTGCTGTCAGGGAGGGCAGATGCTAAGGATGCCACCAGTCAGAGAGTCGAACGCTGGGCACTGGGTCCAGGATGACATGCACACCCTGTTCACTGCACAGTGTCTGACCAGCGAGGACAGGAGTGTCTTGGAGCACCAGTCGCACTCAATGATTCCACTTGTCCGTTCTCACACTGATATAAATGGGGTAAATCTCAGCCCCATGACAATTGGAATAATGATGAAATTGAAGGTGGTGTCACCATAAACTTTTCATTTTATTTTGGTCCAGGTTTTCAATGATTTACTGTATGGAATTTTGCTTTAGTGCTTGTCTAGGACATTGTTCTTCATTTTCTAATAATTTAATAATTTTGGTAGATTTTAATGTTCCTAGAAGTTGGTTAGTAAATAATATTTTTCTAAATGAATATCCTGTTGTCCTGATACCATTTATTGGAGAGAATATTGTTCCTACACTGTTTTCCATGCCTCCTTTCACACATTGCTTTGAAATTCGATTTCTATTGACTATTAAATTGTTATACATGATGTATTCTTTATTTTGTTTCATTAATGCATTTTTCTATTCCAGGAACCACACCACACTTTTAAAAATGCTATAGTTTTGACGATTTTATTGGTCCTATAAGGCAAATATTTGTTTTCTATGTTCAATAAAACCAAATCTCAACTTTGATGAAGAGAGACTTTAATTAGAAAGACTAGTACATTAGGGAGAATGTGCTGATCTCAGAAATCTGTGAGCCTTTCAAAATCATACAGAAAAATGTTCCCCTCTTATAAGGTTAAGAAGGAGGCATGCAGAGATAAGCCGAATCTCTGAAGGGGAAGCTTGACGAAGGGAAATTACCAGGGGGTTCTGATGGGGAGTCTCCCTGTGGTCAGCCAATTTTGGAGAGAAAATTAAGCGGGGGGAGCAGTTCCACTTTCTTTGTTTTTAATCAGGCTTGAGAGCAAGCAGAGTTTAGGGGCCTGTGGTAAAGAGAGAAGCTGATTAAAGTTTAGTGATGGCAAAGCGGAGGGTAGGAAGTGGGCAAATGTGAACAATTGATCACTAATTATTCTCTACAGCTGTACTGCTTCTTTTATATATTTTCTTGTCCTGTATAAACATTATAGCTAGTTTACAAAGTTCCATGAAAACATCTTGGAAGTTTGATTGCGTAGATTAATTTGGAGGTAATGGTGTCCCTGTAATGTCAAGATTTCCCCATCCCACCAGTATAACTCTCTTTAGGGAGGTTATGATTTCATTGTTTTCTACTTTACGCTTTCTTCCTTGAGGGCTTCATGTATTTCTTGTAGAATTGTTCCTAGATATTTTCAAAGATTATTTTTTTTTTATTTTAAACAGGTTTTCCTATTGTATTTTAAAATGAATTTTTACCTTGATAGAAAAACCATTGCATTTTGTTTGTTGATACTGCCATAGTATCTTATTGAATTGTCAGAATTTTTCCGTGAACTCTCTGAAGTTTTCTTGGTAGACAATTATGCGATCTCCGTATAACGACTGCTTTGTGTTTTCTTTCAAGCACACCCAGGTCTCATTGACCACTTCGTGTGGTCTGACGGAGAAGAGGGACCTTAAGTAGAGTTCAGCCTCTTGCGGCTGATTCCTGGTGGGGGGTATCCTCCAAACCTGGAAATCGGAAGTTTGTGACCAGAGGAGCCTGGGAACCAGAAATTCTTTCCGAACCTGGAAATGGAAGAAGCGGATATGCAGTAAAGGAAATTGAAATCGCAGTACCGTTCATCCAGGAATCCAACGCTTGGGTGTTGAGGATTCTGAGAACCCAGGAAATTGGAATTCCATGTGTGGTCAGCGTGAGAAATGGGACGAATGTAGAGCCTGGAAAGGAATTGAAGCGAGAGGAAGAGCGCGACGCCGGGAGGGACCAGCAGGAGGGGCAGGCTGTGGGTGAGCGGTCCTGATGGAGTGCGTGAGAGATGATGGCGGAGGTGGGTGGGGCTCCGCAGAACAGGATGGGAAAATCTGGAGCGCGCCCAGGGAGCTGGGGAGATGACGAGAGGGCTGTGAGCTGAGGAAGCTGAGACATCGAGACAGGAGACAATGAGTCTCAGGTGAAAGAAATGGCCAATAGCTGAGCCAGCATTTAAACCCCAGTCAGTATAGACTGAATTTTCCAGCTCTGCAAAACCATAAGATCATGGTAGAAGGTGAATCTTGGATTACTGCTTGGGCCTTGTTTTGTAGGGGTTGTTTTAGGGGCCTTGTTTTCAGGGGGTTTGCATGTTAGGTAAAGTACTGTGTATTGTCTGCTTCAGGAAGCAGCTCATTTTCAAGCAGAAGTGAAAATATCCTCCTGGGGTGAACGGGGTCTGCTTCAGAGCCTCACTCTCACCCCAGTCCCACCGATAGTGGACGCCTTGTGGGGAATTAATGATTTCCAGGGAGAGAGATTGCAGGCAGAGTAACTGGTCTGGAAAATACAAACACACCAAGAAAAAATTTTAAGTTGTCCCCATAATCCAGAGATAAGAAGCCCCCTCTAGATGTGAACACTTTCAAATGAGAAGTGGATAGATAGCCACCTGTATAAATTTATTTTTGCTTTTAAGCAAGTTAGAATTCTTTTTCTTTTTCACATCACAAAAAAATATGAATATTCTCTTCATAAATGTCTCAAGCAATGTATGTGCTCAACAAAATATGAAAAGTACCCCCTACAGCACATAGCTGACCCCTGCAACACACAGGCACATGTGAACATGCATGTTCTCTCTTCTTTACAAAGGTACTCATGACTCACACTTTGTAATGTACCCAAGCATTTTTCTAAATATTAATCTAGTTATTTTTATGTATCTCTATATATTTTAAAAACCTGTATCAAACTATGTGTAAGATTTTATGAGTAGCATTTTCTGCATGAAAAGAATCCTTTTTATGTACATATTCCTTCCACCTTTTTTCACAGCTCCATAGATTTTCCTGTGGTTGAACTCTAATTTGTTAAACTGCTTCCTATTAGTAAGTAAATATTTTAGTTTTGAAAGAGGAATTGGAAATTTGAAGTGGGTACATAGTTGATTATTTGACAGACATACGGACGTGATATTGAGGGTGGAGGACGGCAAAGACCCCAGACCTGTCTGTGACTTCCTTGACCTGTTACCCTGATAAGAAGAATTGAGGCCCATGGTGTAACACAGATCTCAGGGCTGCAGTGTCTGGCAGCAGGAGAAGTGAACGGCCTAAGGCTGAATTCTCCGTAAGGGGCAGGGAGAGGGTGAGTCTGTGTACATCCATAACTTACTGCTCCCCCTCCACCAGAGCAGCACGGCCCCCACACTGAGCTGACATCTGTGGCTCCCTACAGTTGCACGTGTAAGGCCTGGGGAGGCTGGGACCACAGAGCTTCCTGTGTTCCCACACTACTGCTCTTCCTTAAAAATTCTGAATGTATTGTGGTGATCATTTCACAATATATGTAAATCAAACCATCATGCTGTGTGCCCGAAACTTACACAATGATGTATTCAACTATTTCTCAATAAAACTGGAAAAATCTTTAGCATTGTCTTTTTCTGTGTTTCTCTTTGATCTTCATGTCAAAAGAAAAATTACTAGAAAAGTTGAACTATTCTCCCAAACATCCAGAAGTCACCTCTGATTCTTTGTAACCTATTTATTGTGAAGTACACAGTACTATATGCTTATGTTGCAATTTTAAATAATCTCCCACAAATTAGAGATTCTGTCAAATTTGTTTTTGAACCCTTTCCCAATTCAGTGGAAATCTCATTGTGAATAGGATGTCTATTCTTCCTTGCAAACTCAAGGCAAAACCTATAACTTTTAAATCACATTAGTAATAATATATTCTTATTGAAACATCTTAGATATTACAAAAGATGTTATCATACCCTTAATCGCTGCCCCCAAACTTAGGCTCTTCACTTTGTAATTGTAAAATATACAGTATTTTACCATTTATCAGAATTAACACAATAATACCATGCATATTGTATTTCAAGCTGCTTTTTTCACTCAACATGTATATTGGAGAATACTTCATGCCAGTACAGAAGCCACACTATAGATGGAAGTATTTTACTCTTTTTTACTCATATAGATATACCCCCAATTATCTTGTAATTTTTTATTGATGGATGAGTGCATATTTTAAAAAGATTAACAGAAACTTGTAATTATAAAGTAAGAATAGCAGCAATTGTAAAGCATAACTGACTCAAAACGGTCCTGATACTTTACATCTGAGAGAGCATCCTTTCCCACAAACGCAGGAAGTCCAATGGCCTGCAAACACACTGTGCTGTGAGAACCTCCCCGCTTTGCCAGCACTGAGGACAAGTTTCTTGCTAGAATACTGAATTTGGAATCCTCACATAACTCAGAAAGCATTACTCTCAATTTGGAAATACATACTTCTACTCACGTAACAGATTTTGTTATTTACTAATTTTTTTGTAAAATGAAAGCCTATTAATGTGCGCTCTGAAGGACCCATAGGAGGGCTATGTTTTTGGAATGGGTTACAGTCCTTTGGAAGGATTGTTCCACCCCACTGGAGGGCTCAGAACCAAAATGCGAGTGACTACGTTAGTGTGGAAGTTTCAAGGGCACCTTGTGGGAGCGGAAAGCAGGTGGGAAGCCACAGAGAAGCATTTGGCCTTGGCCAAATTGCTCTATTTTAAAAAAGGCAATTTTTTTACGAGCAGTTTTAGGTTCACAGAAAAATTAAGAGGAAAGCACAGAGATTTTTCCATATACCCCTTGCCCATACATGTGTATAGCCTGTCACCAGAGTGGTACAATGGTTATAACTGATGCACCTACACTGACGTGTCAGAATCACCCAAAGGCCACAGTTTCCGTCAGGGTTCACTCTGGTGTCATCCATTCTGTTGTCTGCATATTTTTCAATCTTTTGCTCTTGTAAATTTACTGCAGAAAAAGCTTCTTGTAAATATCTTCCTATGAACTTAGAGTGTTTCTCTAAGATAGATTAAAATAGTGAAACTGATGGGCCTTGCAGTACGTGCATCTTAAGTTTTCATAGCTAGTACCAAATTGCTGAATAGTCTGTATCAACTTACCCTGGTACCACAGGGGATTGTCCATTTCACCCTATCTAACCAATATCGAATGTTATCCAACCTTGCAGATTTTTACAATCTAATGTTTGACTATATTAGCTCCTTGTATTAATTCCAATTTCCTTGATTATTATGTTTTTATTAACAATTTTCTTTTCTTTTTCTGTCGATAACCTATATTTTGTATATGTATTTTTTTTTGAGGAAGATTGGCCCTGAGCTAACTACTGCCAGTCTTCCTCTTTTTTGCTGAGGAAGCCTGGCCCTGAGCTAACATCCGTGCCCATCTTCCTCTACTTTCTGTGTGGGACGCCTACCAAAGCATGGCATGCTAAGTGGTGCCATGTCCGCACCCGGGATCCGAACCAGCGAACCCCGGGCTGCTGAGAAGCGTAACGTGCGAACTTAACCGCTGTGCCACTGGGCTGGCCCGTCTTTCTAATATTTTGTTAGCGCCTTATTATTGAAATTTAGAAGTTCTGTGTACATTATAGATATTAATCTCTTATTAACATTGCAAATAATTTAGTTTATTGTCTTCAGGCTTTGTTAATGGTGACTTTTATTATCCAGAAACTTTAAGTAGTAAAGCTTGTCAACTTTTTTCCTATGCCTTTGGATTTTGACTAAAAGGATGTCATCAATGAAATTTTAAGTTGTGGACTCTCCTTTCTTTTCAGATTTCCCATATGTTCATATAGATTGTCTACTTTTTCCAGTAGAACAGGGTTTCTCAACCCTGGGGATAACAGAAGAGAACATGAAATTTTTTGTTAAAAGTTACTTTCTCTTTACACCTTATATGTTGCTATAGCAAATTTCCTGTTTCTAATGGAGAAAAGGAAGACAGCTGTTTTTAGCATCTGTGTAATGTAAGGGAGTTTAGGGTAGTTTCTCAACTTCAGCATTATCGTGGCAGAGGCTGTCCTGTGCATTGCAGAATGTTGAGCAGAAGCCTTTGCCTTCACTCACTAAATTCCAGCTCACCCCCATTCAGTTGTGAAACCAATGATGTTTCCAGAAATTGCCAAATGCTCCCTGGGGCAAAATTGCCCCTCAGGTGAGATCTGCTGCAACAGAAGCTTCAGCATATTAGTCCTATTTAAAATTCCCTGTTCGTTTATCTTTAATTCTGGTTCTGTTGATTTCTTCATGGGTTGTTTTTTCTTGCTTTTGTTTGTGTTTCGTAATTTTTGATTGAATGCTAGACAATGTGTGTAGGACAGTAGACACTGAGGCATATATTATTTATTACTGGAAATAATTCTTCTGTTAGGCTGTTTGGGGAAGCTTGAGTCCATCCAGTCTCGGAGTAAAGAGGCAGCTTGTCTTTAACTCATTATCAAACAGCTCAGGAGAAAAATGGGGTAATAAGTTATTATTTGGGAAATATGGGTGAAGGGTGTACAGGAATTCTTTCTAAAATGTTAGCATCTTTTCTGTAATTCTGAAATTATGTCAAAATAAAAAGTTAAAAAATTTAAGTCCTTCAGCAACTCATTTAATTTTAATTTAATGTTTTAATTGATCAATATCTTTTAACATATTTCTTGTTTTGGTGTCCCAATTCTAAATTCTTTGTAACTTTAAAAAACTATAACTTTTTACAAATGATACTTATAAGTAATATATCTTTCTTTAAGAAAATAAAATCATCCATCAGTCTTCAGTAAAGCTTAGTTTAACAAAATTGGCTATTGCTTTATAAGGGCTTTTTCTTAAGATTGTACTTTTCACCTGTTATAAACTAAAACAATATACCATAACTTTTTAGCAAACTTTAAATCACAATTTTGTATAACAGTTCTTAAAATGACTGGATTTTTGTTAATAACTTTATGATTGGCCATAAAATTACAGCCAAGCTATTGAATGACAGACAAAAATGAGCCTCTCCATCTGTTCTGGTAATTTTTACTGTGCCTGAAGCAAGCCCTGGCACTCTCGGAAGATGCTTAAATCACAACCACCTGTCAGATTTCTGGTCCCCTGCATTGCAGAAGCAGCCAAATTCTACTGTGCCAGTATCACCAGTGTACCATACTCCTTAGAAAAGATTTTCTCAAATGTGTTTCATGGTATTATAAACCCATGGTGATGATCCATCAAAAAGAGATTCAATGCTGAAATAAATTTCAAAAACATTTTGCAGTGTAGCCTTTTGCTTGAAGACACAATTTTCATTAGTGTAAAAAAGAAACTGACACTCTCCTTTAATTTAACTCTCACATTGTAAACATTTTTGATAGCATAAATCTTTTTTTCAGAAATTCTCCTTTCAACATGCAAAAAGTTCATGTTGGACCCCAAGTCCTACTTATGTGATCTCAAGCTCTGGGCCTCATTAGAGGGTCAGTTTTCTTATTTTTAAAATGAGAGTTATCCAGTGATCTCCATGAGCCTTCACCTCATTCATGGTTTGATTCAACCAAAAATTATTAAAATTATCTTCCCACTCCAAATTTATAATCTTTTTCTTGTGGAGGTTTAGAATGTTAGGGATGTTAGAGGAGGTATAGCAAAAATCAACAAAAGCTAGGTGGCAGAGGAAAACATACAGAGGTGTCTGAAGTGATGACTTATATGAATTAGCCAAATTAACCCAAGATTACCTATGACACTAATTAAGTAGATTACTAGAAAGATCCCAAAAAAGAAGGACTTGAAGCCCAAACGGATGAATTCAGTCACTTCTGAGTTAATTGGCTTTGGCCATGCACTATGTGTAGAAGCATATCAGACTGTTGTCTCCAGAACATCCATCTGGATAATCTCCCACTTCTTGGATTAAGGACTTGACTCGCACTCATTTTATTGTGACCAAATTGGAAAGATAATTCCCACTAGTCCTATGAGCCATTCTCAGCTCTCCATTCTGCCTGCTTTTGATCTGAAGGGATTTTCTCCAGACAGAAATTCCAACATGTTCAGCAGTCTGGTGGATTAAGACAGAATGCCTTGAATTAAAATGTGGAATCTTGGGGCTGGCCCAGTGGCCTAGTTGTTAAGTTTGGTGCTCTCTGCTTCAGCGGCCCAGGTTCGGCTCCTGGGCATGGACCTACACCACTCACCAGTGGCCATTTTGTGGCAGCAAGCCACATACAAAATAGAGGAAGACTGGCACAGATATTAGCCCAGGGTATATCTTCCTCAGGAAAAAAATGTGGAACCTCATATATACAATGAAAACCCAATATTAAAGGTATAACAGAATAAGTAGTTCAGAGATAAATGACGGCAGCATATTTCAGAGTAATATATTGAGGTGAAATACTAGACATTCCAACGCAACCCAGAATTAAGAAAACCACGACTCTGACTGAACGTTATTCTTAGTGTGCTAGTCAATGCTATGGAGGAAGGGCTGAAAACATCATTATTTATAAAGTATATGATTGTGTCTGAAGCAATAAGTTCAGTGGAAACACATTGTTAGATTTGTTATTGTGGCAGAATCTTCTTCTACAAAAACATACAATGATTTTTTAAGAGAAAATGTTACCGTAATAAAAAGGTAACTTCAAAGAAATATGAAAATAAAATTTTCAGGATCACTTTTAAAATAATAAACAAAAAAATTAAAACCTAGAGTTTAATATTAAACTTAGCAAAATGCTGGTCTTATACATTCAGGTTGTTTATGTTTAAGTTGAATACATTTCTAGTTTCACATTACTTCTCAGGGAAATGACATTTAGGAAAGAAGAAAATTCTTCACAAGTTAATTCAAACACGTAATGCAGGACAGGTAATCCTCAACAAATCTATTAAGCAAACTTGCAAGAACAGTCAGGACATTTCTTTCTTTTCTTCTTTTTGACAATACAAAAATTGGGAGTTTAAGACATTTTAAATGTAATGCTGTCTTGTCACGTGACAATTTAAAACCAGTTCATCACCAAATTGTACCACCTTGGAACTACCACCGGTTACAACACTAAATATACATACAAGTATATGGAACGATGCTTTTAACTCTGAATTTCAAATTGAAATCCTTTTCGATGTTTCTTGGGCCCGCCCTGGGGAAATCCATCACTGAAGGTGACTGTGCTGTATTGTGAAGAGCTGCCTCCTCTGCGGGGTCCCCTGGCTTTGACAGCTTTTAAGGAGTTTTCCGTGGAAATAACTGTTGCAACCCACAACGACCTGGAAAACTTCAACGCCAAGTCCTGCTCATCTGCCTTCATTAAAAACTGCCACCTGCAGTTTCCGTTTCAGACGCTGAGGGCGCTGCTTCCTGACCTGGAGCGGACTGTCTAGACTTCGCGCACCGGGGCGGTTCTGGAGGACTCCTCCCCACCTCGGGGAGTCCCTGGGTCATTTGAGGTCATGGATAAATACAGGTGAAGTCCCTCTGCTCCCCATTTATACTTAAAACAAGAAATTTAGTGCAGTTTTAGTCAATATTCTCCAGAGATCTTCCACAGGGAATTTTAAACTTCCTTATTTCAGTGCATCCTAAAACTGAGTTCAAAACTACAAAATAAGCCTGGATTTACAGTGCAACTCCTCCTCCTCATAAGGCAAAGCCAAGGCATCAAAATTCGCTGTCGGTGACCCACGGTGAGCGTCCAGCCAGGGGCACACCTTCGGCTTCACTACGCCTCCTGCTTGCTTCCCACGTCTCTCCCTTTTTTCCTGGATGAGTAAGCGCAGGGGCGGGGAGTTCCTGAGGAGACGTGCTCACACTGTCTCCGGGACCTGAACGGGACCAAGGCACCACTCTAGGACCAACGCATCACCCTGGGACCAACGCATCACTCTGGGACCAACGCACCACCCTGGGACCAACGCACCACCCTGGGGCCAATGCATCACCCTGGCCTCCTGACTGGCGCTCGAGGGCCTGGGAGGGAAGGCTGAGACGCCTGTGTTCAATCACCTGGCTCTGACCCAGCAGTGGGAGGTGCCAGAGGCCCCAAAGACACGTCTGCGTGGAGACTACGAGAACATCTCGGTCCTGCCTTGGGAATAGGATCAAGGGGCTTCCACAGGGGCTGCCCCGCTCCCCTGGCTTTCGCCGAGGCCCAGATGCAGGGCCACCCCGGCCATACAGCTGGAGCGGGAGACTTGCCTCCGTGCGGAGAAGCGAGGCCACAGGGCGCAGGACACAGCCCTGGGCCGGGGAGGGCGGCGCCGGGCGGAGGCCCAGCGGTCCCGGGTCCCCGAGCACCCTTCGGTGGACGCGCAGGCCCCGCAAAAGGTGGCAGCGATGAAGCTTCATCAGGCTCGTCTTCCCTGCCATGGAGCCGAGGATGGCGATGACCTGCAGTGTGAACTCGGGGGTCGGGGGCAGACGCCCCGCTTGGCCCGCCCCCCACCAGGCCGCGGGAGAGGAGGGAGCCAGCGGCTCCTCCGCAGCCACGGAGGAAGCGTCCTAGACTAGGACATTCCTCAAAATCAAGTGTAATGAAGGGTGATTTATCCGTACAAATAGTGAACTATATTATAAACTGCAGACTGTGAAACAGAGTGGCGTCAGTGGCATGCCAGAGAATGTTTGTCAACTGGCTTTCAAAAGCAGTGAACCAGAACAGTGCTGATTTGTAGCATCAGTTGACTTCCTGATTTCCATGGGCTAAGTGTACTTACCACAGCTGGGTTGAAGCTGCCGAAGTCCTGAACGTGGAGTTGGGAAGGGATGTGCAGATATAGCTTTTGTGAGCTGGAAGGAGCTGCGCTGGCGGTGGTTATACAAAGGTAGGTTGGTATTATAAGCAAAATGATGGAAAATAATGTCTAGCGAAAGACGCACGCTCGGCCGGCCTGGCGGTGCAGTGGTTAAGTGCCCACGTTCCACGTCGGCAGCTGGAGGTTCCCAGTTGGAATCCCGGGTGTGGACCTATGCACCACTTGTCAAGCCATGCTGTGGCCGGCATCCCACATACAAAGTAGAGGAAGATGGGCACGGATATTAGCTCAGGGCCAGTCTTCCTCAAAAGAAAAAAAAAAAAAGAATGAAAGACACACGTATTTATATGAGTAACCGATATGCTAGAGCAGCACTTAAAATCCATGGTGAGTCTCTCCCCACAGTGTGTTTAGATCTATATTTATGACTCACTCTCCCCGATCTCCTAAATTACAAAGAGAAAACCTTCAGCTCTTAAATGTGAAAGGACTGGCTGGCAATCAGATGTCCATCAGATGGATCAAATGAGAAGAATGATGCTGCACACTGTTGAGAAAGTTGTGGAAAAATGGATATAGCCAACAGAGGTATAATTTCTCTTCATCTTTCTGGAAAGCAGTGTAAGTGTCAAAATTGTTTAAAATATTCCTGTCACTTGATACAATGATTTTAATGCTAGGTACTTAGGGAAATAATAAAAGTATGCAAGTATATGAATTGTTTCATTTTTACTTACCAAAAAATAGAGTTTATCTACATGTATTCTAATACGTGTTCAGTTATTGCACAGCTCTTTAGTAAAATTAAAAGGCTGAAATCGGTCTATGTTTATTGGTATTGAAAAGTGTCCACAATATAGCAAGTTAAAAAGAGCAGCAGGCTAATCTGGTTCTCTAGTAAGAAAGGATTTCTGTAATGTTCTCATCGCATGTTATGACCTGTAGATCATATATGCACGCAGAAAACATGCTCAAATTGTGCATGGCAAAATGCTAACGGTAGTTCTGTTTATGAGGTGACACTGTGGGTGATCCTTCTTTCTGTAATATTCATTTAAATCATTCTTTACATTTTGTGCTAGTCTCTATTTCAACAAACTTGATTTCAATTTCGTATGTATATTTCCATTTTGGAATGCATTCCATGCCTACGAATATTGATGATTTTTCATCTTGGTATACCTATAAATTGTGCTTGTCTGGTGCCCATCTGGATATTTGAAGCATTCCTAATTATTTACCAATAAAATAACTTCATAATTCCACATTTTTGAGGGTAATATTTCATTGTGATATGTTCCACAGGTGGACTAATTTAAGTTTAAAATACTTTTCTAATTGAAAGCAGTTGTCCTCAAAAAGGACAAAAACAATTTATATAATTATCGTCAAGTTTTAAGTGAAATTCATGATGAATTTTTTCTCCTATACGAATTGTTGTGGCAAATCTTTACTTCTAACCAAAATTTTAAAATTTTACTTGGATTGGATATCTTTCTAAGTGTTTATCATTTTAAAATTGGGAGAATAAATGTAAAATTTATCATCTTAAGAAGTCTTTTACTGTTAAACAAATTTTTTTTGTTCATTGTCTGTTTTGATCCTATGACAATACCCAGATCTTTGCTTCAGCGGGTGTTAGACCCAGTGTTCACATTCGAGCTTTTAGACTCCAGGGAATCTGTGCTCTTAAACAGCACAGCTGTGGCACAGCCTGCCAAGACAGGAGGTTGTGAACTCAAGGATGTTGATGACAAGCTTTCAATATATGGAATACAGACTCAAAACCTGCTACAGGAGCTTTGTCAGAAAACAGGGCGCCACTGAAATGTTCAAATAGCAGGTATATGTGTTTAAAGAAAAGACGAAGACAGAAAGTTTTGAGAGCTGTGGACAGACTAGCCCCGTGTCTCTGTGAGTCATCCAAATGTGCACAGTAACGTCAAAAGTAGACCCTGGCCTAAGGCAAGCTTGTTAAGAAATAATTTTACTTGAATATCATCTTCTCTCTCTGGACATTAATAACATCTCTCTAATCTTTTGTTAATAAGTATTGAAATGGTCACTGGATGGAAAAAAATATTAAACGATATGTATGAGTTGCAAACACAAAACCATTTTCTGCGTAATTGAAAATTGTAAAGTTACTCCATTTATTTTAAACATATCCATACATATCTCTATCTCTATTATGGTTATAAGTTATGTATGGTAATCCTCATTTGGCCCCTCAAGTTCATTAATAGAGTTGAGAATAGAACTGAGGTCTTTAGGTTCATAGAAGGAAGGGAGATGATATGCAAGTGCCTACAATTGATTATTGCCATTTTTCATGTTATTTACTCCTAAAAAAGATTCCAAGTTGAGTAACATTGTCCTCATTTAACTGATAAATAAGCTGGTGAGAGCCCACACAGGAAATGCCATGTTTGGGACCTGAGCACGTTGTTTGACTCCAGGCCTGTCTTCTTTTCACCGGGCTACGCTGCCTGCTGGGCACAATGTGTGATGAGCAGCACCTTCATCAGTGATGACCAGCTGGCTCCAGTGTAACTGCATATCGTCCTTGCCACTGGCCAAACAGTCTTTCAAGTTTCAATTATTTTGAGTATGTTTGTTTCTAATGTGTGATGCCCCCTAGGATCCTACCTATGGTTACTTTTTCATCTGAAATCTCATTCTAAGTGAAAATCTTTAAAAAATTTCACTATACAGAGAACAGATGTATCAAACTCACATGTTAAGAATAGGCACTCTGATAGTTTTTTAAAAAGAAGTAGTTTTTTAAAAGGAAAAAATCAGACCATGAAAATTTCATTTTTATTTATTCAAGTCACTTTCTCAACTTCATGAACACGAAAGCCTAGTTTCTATTGATGGCTTTTTTCGGGGTGTCTTTCACCTCCTTGTTCCTAAGGTTGTAAATTAAGGGGTTCGGCATGGGAATGATCACTGTGTAGAAGACTGAGCCCATCTTATCTTTGTCAAGGGAAGGGTATGAGCTTGGCTGTAGGTACATACAGATCAGGGTCCCGAGGACTATGGTGACTGCCAGCATGTGGGAGCCACATGTGGAGAAAGCCTGGCACCTGCCCTCAGCTGAACACCTCCTCAGGATGGCCCGAAATGATGCACCTGTAGGAAACAAAGACAACCAGAAGGGAAGAAATGAACATGATACCAGCACAGGCCACGATCCGCAGCTGTTTGGAGTGTCTGAGCAAGTTAGCCTCAGGAGAGGCGTGTCATCATGATAGAAATGACTAACAATATTGGAGTGACAATAGGAGAGGATGGCATGAAATAGTACAACCAGAAAGTTACAGCTAAAGGGGACGGCCACAGGCCAAATGCAGATTCCTGGGGACATTACAATCATATACAGCAGAGGATTACAAGTGGCCACATGTTGGTTGTAGGCCATGGAAGCAGGAGCAAGCACTTGGCTGTCATGCAGTCCAGGAAACAGCCTAAGTGAGCAGTTCACGCGTTGAAGGAGATCACATTTTGTTTGTACAAGAAATTCTCAAGCATTTTGGGTGTAATAGCAGAAATCAATAGAAGCCAGCTTGCTAAGAAAGTAGTACATTGGTGTCTTGAGTCTTGCTTCTGCTCTAATGACAAGGATCAAACCCAGGTTGCCTCCCACTGGGAAGAGGCAGATGGATAAGAATACCACAGACAGGGGCATCTTTAACTCCTGATGAGCTGTGAGGCCCACAACAATAAATGCCAACACCTGGGTGCAATTTAGCTGGGCCGTGTGACTTCAGTATGTCTGGATAAAGAAAGAAGAATTAAATCCAGCTAATTAAATTAAACTTGTCTTAATATCCTGAAAGGCAATTTTACTGCTAATATGACTGTTCTAATATTACAATTATTAGCATATTTAGAATCTGAGGATAGAAGGAAGAGCAAAAGGAGACATTTAGTGGGAAAAGCTTACCTTTCTCGCCCAAATTGATGGTATTTTGGAAGTTAAGAGCTGTACGAAAGGACCCAGCCCACACTGGCTGGCTGTTCAAAGATCTTGTGCATTATATTATTTAAAATTTAACATTAATTTTTTCAAAACTATTGATTTTGTTGAAAAAAATCTTAACATTAGTCACATAAAGGAAGACGAATCTTCTGCAGTGACGTCATTCTGACAGACCTATCACCGTGCCTGTGTGACACAAGCTCCATGTTGCTGCAATGCCGACAGATGTCAAATGCTCTCCTTGATCTATACTCACTGCCGACCGCAGAGAGGGCACCATAGGCGGCTGCGCAGTGTTAATAACACACACTGAGAGCGGGGAACTTTATGAAAGGCACAATTACATCCTTCATTGGTGTTTACTTACTTCATATCATATACGCCCATCTTACAGATAAGGAAGAGAAGTCTGAGACGTTAAGCACCTGAATTAAGCCCAGGCAGCTAGTCTGTAATACAGGTAGAACTCCAACTTGTGTTTTTCTGATGCAAGAGCCCACCCACTGTTATGTTCTCAGTATGCCCAATTTATTCTGTTGTTGCATGTCTAAATTTCTCCAGCTGGTTCTTGACACGGTGTTTCAGAGACGTCTTTATGTATAAAGCATCATCTTACCTGACTGAACGCAGGGGAACACCTCCACATTTTAAAAACATTTTACTTAATTAAAATAAAAGTGATATCTGATTTCTAATAGATTTATACCAATTTGCATAGCTCCTAACACTTTACTGTTTATTTAAAAACACATAGATTTGGATTACTTTTTTGTTAATTTTTATTTCTCTACTGTATTATTTTAAATGGAACATCTTCATATGTTTTTACCCATCCTTTTGCCCTGTTGTTCATAATTGGAATATATCAATATGAGGTTTAGTTTAGGACAGGATAACATATATAGAAATAAAGATTCTTGTTAGTAAACCCCATGATGCCATATTTCTCTCTCTTTCCATACAAAAAAATTCAAAACAATTTCAAAAAACCATAAATTGCTTTGTACACCCCAGAAATTAGACTTGGTATAAATATTGCACAGATAAAGTAACTCCTATTTCCTGTCTCTTCAAGGATTAATGGCACTTATAGACTACAACTCTTGCTCAGGTCATCCCCAAAACTCTTCATATTATTGATTTTTTTCTTTGTTTGCTTTAATTTAAGATGTTTATTGAGCAATAACTCCGTGGTAAGTTTATTCTAAAAGTTTTATATTCCATCTTGGAACCCTGATACACAGATTTTTAACGTCTAAGGATAGCAATGCTGGTGTGGAGGGAAATACAGACCTGGGAAAACTTCACTCTCCTCTATTTTAATTTACATAGGGAGAAATGAAAGTCCATGATGAGAAAAAATCAATTAAAAAAAGGAAGAGACAATTACGTAGTCGTTTATAGGGCTACTCAGGCTAACATCCTTTTCTTGACTAGTGGCTTTAGGACATTTTTGGCCATGATCCACTGCAAGAGATATGTATAATAGACATCATAAACACATATGTATATCTAAAATGATGAGCTCATATCTGGACATGTGAAGGCACAGATTAGGAAGGATTACCAGATTGCACTAACATTGTCTGTTTAGAAGAATACTTTCATTAGGAAATATAGGCCATGGTGTGGTAGAGTGTGTTCACCATCTAGTAGTGTCTCCTTGGGGCAGTTGAACTCCCTCCCCTCCTCCAGCCCGAGGCCGCCTCTCACTGCCCCTCTCAGAAATGCACATGTACTCTGCTTACCTGCAACCACTTCCTAACAGCAATATCTCTTGCTCCTCAGATGTTTATTTCATTTCTTTTCTGATATAAAGTGTCAACTTTTTATCCTCACACTTCGCACCTGCACCAAACATTTTTATTCTACATCCCTGTTACGAGGATATATGTATGTATAAGCGTGCATATATACATGTGTACAAGTACACACATGCGGATGAACATGTTTACCTGTGTGTATGCAAATGTACATATTTGTGTATCTACATATTCATATATATACAGACACACACAGAGATATATGTTTGACTATGAAGCATCAGCTAACATAGAATCAAAACCATAGGAAACTTAACCGTCTTTGGAGAAAGTCATGTCATTTCCTTCTCTCTCTCCAGAACCTTCAGCACAGCACTAAGCATTCAGTTTGTTGTTCTTATGTGCCATCAAGTCAGCTCTTACTCCTGGCCACCCTATGAACAAGTGCTGTCCACAATGCCTTGTCCTCAACAACCATACTCAGTTCCTGTAGACTCGTGCATATGGCTTCCTCTATGGAGTCAATCCGTCTTATATTTGGTCTTCCTCTTTTCCTGCTGCCTTCTACTTTTCCCAGCATTATTGTCTTTTGCAAAGACTCCTCCCTTCTCGGGATGTGCCCAAAGTCAGTAAACCTCAGTTTTATCATTTTTACCTCCAGGGATAGTCGAAGCTTAATTTACTCTAGGACCCACTTGTTCATCTTCCTGGAAGTCCAGGTTATCTGTAGAGCTGTCCTCCAACACCATATTTCAAATGAATCCATTTTGTCCCATCTGCCTTCTTCACTGTCCAGCTTTCACACTCGTACATAGCAATTGGGAATACAAGGGTGTGGATAATCTTGGCCTTAGTCTCTAAGGACGCTTCCCTACATTTGATGATCTTTCCAAATTCTCTTATTGATGCCCTTCCAAATCTCAGTCTTCTCTTGATTTCTTGGCTACAGTCTCCATGTAAATTGATGGCTTAACCAAGGTAAACAAAATCTTTAACAATTTCAATGTCTTCATTGTCTATGTTAAAGTTATGTAGTTCTTCTGTAGTCAGGATTCAGTAAGTCCTCAGAAAATACTTGCTGAATTGGACTGAGTTTTCTGTCCTACTTCTTCATACCAACAAGTTTTTTTTCCATCATCAGTTACAGTCTTACACAATAGTTGTCCCATGCGTTCTGATTCTTTTCTCCTAATGCCGCATTAAAACCTTCATTTCATCATAATGATAATGATCTTTATACGAGAGCAGAGTTTGATTCATGCCCTTAGTCAAATTATTCAAACTTTCTTGGCTTGCGTGCTGAAATAAAAAACACAGGAAATCTCCTTCTTAAAGAGTAAATGCAAAATTTCTATGTGGATTTGCTCCTTCCATTTTATCTATGAGGAAGATAATGCATCGGAGTTTGTAGCACATTTCATATTTCTGTAAGGAACAATTGCTTTTCTAAGGACATAACTATTGAAAGATGGCATTTTGATATTTAAGCCAAGCAGGATATTGTAGAAAGATATTGTAAGTGTGATCACTTTTAAAATTCACTGGCAGCAGGTAGACAGTGCTTATGAGTCAGGGTAAGATAGCTCCAGGACTTGAACATGGAGGTTACTGAACAAGAAAAACACAGAAAATCCTTAACTATTGGATAAAGACAGCTGTGGTTAAAGTTTCACGTGCAATATGTCATTTAAATTAAAGAGTGTGTCTTAAAATTTTAGTTCTTCAAATATAGTCTCAGCAAAGAATAAATTAACATAAGAGAAATATATAGCTTAATTGATATATTTTGTTATTTCAGGAAAGAGATGAGAGAATATATCAGGAGAAAGCAGATGTTCTTCATAAAGCATGGACATGAAAATCAAAAACAATTCTTTGTATGTCTGTATGCTCCCACCACATTCTATGGGAAGAGACAACCTCTTTGATGATTTTAAAAGCTTTCAAAAGCCTAGTTAGTGATCCCACAAATAGATAAATTCGACTTTGAAATAATTAAGCGACTACTTGATTAGAAACTCACCAAGGCACTAGCTAAGGCTTCACTGCTTAGCATCTGCAAGAACTTCAGTATGCTGTTTCATCTTATCTTGAAGGTGGAGTATGCATATATGTGCAAACATATTTGAAAGCAGTTTATATATGGCCTTTTACCTTCAAACCTGTGGTATTTTATATTTAAATTCACTCACATCTCATCTTCTGCCATAACTAACACACAGCAATCTAATAATAATTGCATTCATTAGGATAATTGTTTTGTTGTTCTCAATTACAGTATGTCCTTACACGCTTTTCTGATTTCTTATTTGCTTCTCACTATGCTCATCTCTACCAGGTGAGTGGTGGAGAGTTGGTGGGAAAACTCCTACTTAGCCTTCAAAGCCTATTAGATCCCATGTCTCCCATAAAAACCTCCATGTTAATGCAGGCCTCAAAAAATGAGTTTAAATTGTTTACTCCTCTTCAAGTTTTTAGAAAAGTTTGGCATTCATTGCTTAAATATTTAGTAGAATCCACTAGTGAAACCATCTATTCCTGGGCTTTTCTTTGTTGGGAGGTTTTGTTCCATTTCTGCTGTCATGCTTCCTTGATTTTTCATGTTTCTTTAAGATTTGCATTGCTATCTGCATGTACGAAGACACGGTCCCCTCCTCTAGTGTTTGCTGACTGGCCAGGGAGAGGAATACCTTCCCTCGGCCCTATTAGTGATCCTAAGGCATTTTCAGAATGTGTGTATATATAGTGTGTGTATATATACACTATATATTATATATATTAATTATATTAATATATTAATTAATTAATATATATTAATTAATTAATATATATTAATTAATATATATAGTAAGACCTCCAACTTTGTTCTTTTTCAAAACTTTTTTGTCTATTGTAGGTTCTTCGCCTTTCTATAAGAACCTTAGAAATGGTTGTCAATTTCTACAAAAGCAATTGCAGAGATTTTGATTTCACAGCATCTATAGATTATTTTAGGGAGAATTGACATGGTACAATACTGAATCTTCCAATTCATTACCATGGTGTGATAGGCATAATTCTCAGAAGGCCCCAAGATTCTTGTTCCTGGTACATGAACCCTGGATACATCTTCCTTTGAGTGTGCATTGAAGGATTCAGCTCTCAAGACTAGGACACAATTTATGAAAAATGAGGGGATTTTGCAAATGTAATTAAGGTCTTAATTTAGTTTAGAACCTTTGGGTTCAGTCCAGAGAAATTTGGTTCCAAAAGGGATCCCCTCACAGGGATTTTACCCCATGGGGAAAGGAGCAGAGGAAGACCTCAGCAATCCTCGTCACTGCCATGGTCATCTGCAGCCTTTGAGACCAAGAATCCCACAGTCTTCCCCAACACTGAGCCCAGCTCATGGAGCTGCCCATAGATTCCAGTGCTGTACCACCTGCCCAGGGCTGAAACTGTCACTTTGGTGAGACCTGTTCCCAAGGCCCGAGTCACTCCTGCACTCACTCTTCCACTCTTCCTGCTGTCTCCCACTCTCCAGCATCAGGAGTCACAGTGCTGTGCCATGTGAAGACCAGAGCTGCTGCTGCACTGCCCTCTGCCCCTCAGCTGAAAGTCATGGGTTTGACCCACCATCACTGGCCTGTGCTGCTGCTGCTGTGTGCCCCATACCCGAGTCAGGGAATTGAACAAAGAGTTAAAAATTGTAATAAAGAATGAAAAAGAAATTCTGGAGCTGAAGAATACAATGATTGAAATAAAAAATACATTGGAGGCCTTCAACAACACGCTTGATCGATTAGAAGAAAGAATGTGTGAAGGTGAAGGCAGATCTCTTGAAATCATCCTGTTAGAAGAGAAAAAAAAAAGAATGAGAAACAGTGAAGAAAGCCAATATGAATTATGTTACCATTAAGTGAGAATTTTTTTTTTTTGCATTAGGGAAATCTGAGAAGGAGAAGAGAAAGAGAAATAGGCAGGAAGCTTACTTGAAGGAATATTAGCTGAAAATTACAAATCTGGGAAGAGATATGGACATTCAAGTACATGAAGCTCCAAAATACCTGAACAGATTCAACCCAATTCCAGTGTGTGTGTGTATTTTCCCTACACAGCCAAGCAATTCTCCAACACCAGCTGGGTGTCCTAAAGTTCAACTCAATGCTGACACTCTCTACCTGGAGACAGCCTTAGACACCACAGGTTAGGAGCTCAGTCCCACAGACTGCTCTCCACTTCAGAGGCCAGTTGCAAGTCAGGTTGTTACCTATGCTTCTGACCAACTGGCTGTCATTCAGAGGTTCCCCTGATCTCTCCCTGGGCTCAATTAATTTGCTAGAGTGGCTCACAGGTGTCAGAGAAACATTTTACTTACTAGGTTACCAGTTTATTATAAAAAAATGTAACTCAGGAACAACCAGATGGAAGAGGTGCATAAGGCAAGGGATGAGGAAAGGGCGTGGAGATTCTCTGAGCGCATCACTCTACCAAACCTCTTTATGTCTACCAATCTGGGAGATCTCCGAACACCATCCCTATGGGTTTTTATACATGCTTCACTACATAGGTATGAAATCATTGGCCACTGGGGATTGAGTCCAATTTCCAGCCCCTTTCCCATGCCAGGAGGTTACGGGTGGGACTTAAATTCCAACCCTCTAACCACATGGCTGGTTCTCCTGGCAACCAGTTCCTATCCTTAGCTGAAGTCCCAAATCACCTTTTTAATACAACAAAACACACTTTCATGGCTCTCAACACTTAAGAAATTCCCAGAGTTTTAGGAACTCTGTGCCAGAAATGTGATGAAGGCCAAATATATATATTCTTGGTTACAAATCACAATATCACTGGTATAAACAGAATCGTGATGGAGCCTTGATTGGAGTTCTGTCAGGATGCTTCCAGTTCTCAAACTCTGGCACAGAGGTGCTCAATCAGAGATGATTTTGGCCCTGGGGATATTTGGCAATGTCTGAAGGGACACAGCAAACTTGTATAATCCACGCGACAGTATCCACTACAAGTATTTATCCAGCTCCTAATGTCAACAGTGAGAAGGTGAGGAAACCTGTCCTGGACCAGCACTTCTCCAACTTCATGTGCATGCAAATCGACAAAGTCTGTAGTCTAAATGCAAATTCATCAGGTCTCCAGTGGGCCCAGGGACTGTGCGTTGCTAACAAGCTCTCAGGTGGTGTCGATGCTGCGGGTCCTGGTCTGTGGGTCACAGTGTGAGCAGCAAGGCTGTGGACCTGAGTAAGACGTAGTTTTAGGTCTTCTCCACCCACATCTTCTTTGCTTGTAATTTTGAAAGAACAGTTTTTCACTCACTCTACAGATGGTGATAAATTCTGCTTGACTCTTTTAAATATGAGGGCTCTTCAAGGACATCAAATAATATATATCTGAAATAGACTTTGCAGGTAGAATAAGGGCCTCCAAAATACTGTCCACATCCTAATCCCAAGAAATTTTGAATATGTTGGTTTACATGGCAAAATGGAATTAAGATAGTAGGTGGGATTAAGTTACTATTCATTTACCTTGACATAAGAAGGTTGGCCTGAATAATCTGGTCGGACTAGTGCAATCATGATCATCCCCTAAATGTAGAGGAAGAGGAAGAATTGGAGTCAGGGAAATATTTGAAGATGTTGTGCAGCCGGCTTTGAAGGTGGACGAATGGCCATGAGCCGAGCAATGCAGGTGGCCGCTAGGAAGTGTAAGAGAAAAGGAAATTTATTCTTTCTTGTAGCTTCCATAAGAAACCTGGGCCTGCAGTCATCTTGATTTTAGCCCAATAAGATGCATTTTGGGCTTCCGAACTGTAGAACTTTAAGGTATAAATTTGTTTGTTTTAAGCCACTAGTGTGGTAATTTGATAAGCAGCAATTGTAATCTAAAGCAGACATTCAGCTAAAAACGTTTTGTTCAAGGAAACTGATGTTAAGCCTCTCAATTCATTCATTTGGATTTTCTTGGGTCAAGGCATTTTTTTTTGTTGAAATCCCACCTTAAATAAGAAAAGAAAATTAAAGTCAATTTGCAGACATATGGCTCCCTTAGTGCAGAGAATTTCTCATCATCTAAACATAAATGTGTTTCTAGCTGAGGCCTTTGAGTCTTTAAGAGAGGAAAAGAAATTCATCATTAAAATTAAGGTCACTCTTTCTACTCTAAATCTGTGTGCCAAAATTTTTACATTCTTTCAATTTCATGTTTCTTCAAATGTTTATTATTTTTATCCTGTTCCTCTTTCTCTCAAGTTTCCTTTCAACCAAGAAGATGGGATTATCAATGGGTCTGTTTTTCTGTGTGTGTATGTATACATAAAGACAGTCCTCAACTTACAATGGTTCAGCTCCTCATTTTTCAACTTTACGATGGTGAAAAGCAATACATATTCAGTAGAAACTGTACTTTAAGTTTTGAATTTTGATCTTTTCCCCAGAGTAGTGATAAGTGGTACAATACTCTCCCATGATGCTGTGTTATGGCAGCAAGCCACAACTCCCACTCAGCCATGCGATGACGAGGGTAAAGAACCCAAACACTTACAACCATTCTGTACCCATACGACCATTCTGTTTTTCACTTTGAGTACAGTGTTCAATCAATTACATTAGACAGTCAACACTTTTTTTTATTGTTGTTTTTTGCTGAGGAAGATTTGCCCTGAGCTAACATCCGTGCCAACCTTCCTCTATTTTTTAGTATGTGGGCTGCCAGCACAGCATGGCTGCTAACAGAGCAGTGTAGATACACACCTGGGAACCAAATCTGGGCTGCTGAAGCAGAGCACACTGAACTTAACCAGTTCAGCGGGCTGGCCCATCAACACTTTATTTTAAAATAGATCTGTGTTAGATCATTTTGCCTAACTGCAGGGTAATGTAAGTATTCTGAGCTCATTTAAGGTGGTCTAGGCTAAACTATGGTGTTTGGCAGTTTAGATGCATTAGATGCATTGAAATGAATTTTTGAATTATGACACTTTCAACTTATGATAGGTTTATTGAGATGTAACCCCAGTGTAAGTGAGGAAGATTTTTACATATATATATAAAAATACATATTAATATTACATATAACATTAATATTGATATAAAACTATATAGAATTGTATATAATATAAATATATAATATTATATAATATATTATAAATAAACATATATAAACTTGCCATTTTTTTATGTAATTACACTCCAATAAAGTAGAGTTAAAAAATTCTAGGGTACATAACCCAGGGTCGGGTCTAGAGCACAGGTTGCTGAGTTATAAGACCTAGGAGAGACGTCTTATAACTTGAAGAAGGAAAATGTCACAGAGATAGGAACTGTGAAGTTAAATTAAGGCCATTTTCACTTGATAAACTATTTTTCTCATAAACTCTAAGATTTAATCTACATATATAAAGGGAGTGAACTAGCATACATTTCTTGAAGAAGAAAGTGCGATACAGCTGCACACAACATGACGGATGAGCTTTAGAGACAACGTGAGGAATCACAGCTGATACAGACTCAACGAGGAACACGGCAGAGATCAGAGCAACTCCCCTCCACACTCTCATCTGAGAATCAAGGCACTTTCCTACCAATTGCTGTTACAATGGATTATTAGGCAGCAACAGCTAACTGATACAAAAATAAAAACAAACAGAAGTGAAGGCAATTATAATAATCTGCTTCTTTTCATTCTAGGCATTTGTCCTGATATTTGAAGATAACATTCATGATTACTCTGTTATTGAAGATTATTTCGGATAAATGTATTAAAATTTACTCCACTGAGGTTCCTTTCCAGGTAAGCAGGAGAAGGTGGAAGGACATGCAAGTTTGTTTAAAACCTGTGACTCTCAATCACATGACGGGGCAGGAAGTCAAGCTCTCTACTGAGTCATCCTCTCATCAGGAGGAGATACATATATATATGTTATTCAATGTATGATATGGATATTGTTATTCACTGCCCATTTAGTGGTTATGACAAAATTTTTACTGCATTTAGAGTCATGGAAAAGGTATGACTTGTGGCAGCACTGGAAGTTTTCAAGATGAAATGAAGATAATTTAATAAAAAAATTTGAACACACCAACCAAGTCATCCCAATGAAAAACCCACTTCCACACAGACATCAGTCTCTCAAACTTCAATGTGTAGATGTATAGCTAGAAATAGAAATATTTTACTCAGTAATACAAAGTATCTTACAACTCTACTTCATCACACTTAAGCTCTACTCTGTTTCAGAGGCCAAATAAAGTCAATCTATTTATTCAAATTTGTGTTTCTGTGTGGACTCCACTCGGAGACATGTCTTTGGTAATCATTTTGCTGTCACGATGGAGGCACAGTGGACACAGATCTGAATAAGAGAACAGGATTCTAATGAGGAGAATAAAATTCAATGACTACCTATCAAACACAATATATATATTGAAGTCTACATTTTCTGGATCAGCAATTGGGGTAGTGATATACAAAGGAACGATGTACAAAAATGTGTGAAACAGTGGTCTCATATTTTCCCCTATTACAAAATTATATAAATTGCCTTGGTTGTCAATTGTAGTTTTTTAAAATGTGAGTAATACAACTCATCACTGTTCTATAAGGAAAACAAGGGAAAAATTATTTGGGGTGATATATGTCATTAGAGAAGAAATTATTTTTAAGAAATTCATGTTGTCCATGAAAGAAATGGGAATTTTGAAATATTTCAAACACAAAGTTGGGAAAAACTTTGATAAATAGGAAAAAAATAAATATTAGAAAACTGTTTCTATATCAGAGTGAGTGAAAGCTTAACAGAATGAGTTACTTAAATTGTATAAAGAAGTTGAAGTCAAAGAAATGGACAGACATGGAAAAAAGGGAAGGAACAATTTTTACTTGCATTATACAATCAAAGAAAAGCAATTTCTGGCTCAGAAACTTTTAGCACTGCAATCAAGGATACTTCTTCTGACCCAGGAGAATTATTCCTTTTATAGCTACCATCTCAAAGAATGATTTCAGAGTTTTCTTTATGTCTTTGTTCCTCAGGCTGTAGATGAAGGGGTTCAGCATAGGTGTGACCACAGTGTACATCACTGAGGCTGTGGCACTGGAGTGTGAGCTGTGGGTGGCAGCAGAGCTGAGGTACACTCCTAGGCTGGTGCAGTAAAATAAGGAGACAACTGAAAGGTGAGATGCACACATGGAAAATGCTTTGTACTTTCCCTGAGTTGATGAGATTCCACATATGGAGGAAACTATCTTAGAGTAAGAGTAAAGGATACCAACCAGGGGACCACCAGCCAGCAGCACAGCCGCAACACATATCACCATGTTATTGAGAAAGGTGTCAGAACAGGCAAGTTGGACCACCTGATTGAGTTCACAGAAAAATTGGGGGATTTCCACGTCTGTGCAGAAGGACAATCACAACACCATTAAGCTTTGTAACAAGGAATAAAAGGCACTCACGAACCAGGACACCAGAACCAATAGTCTACAGAGCTGGGCGTTCATGATCGCTGAGTAGTGCAGGGGGTGGCAGATGGCCACAAACTGGTCATAGGCCATTATAGTCAGGAGAAAGTTATCTATTCCTGCAAATAATATGTAAAAATACACCTGGGAGATGCAGCCTTCGTAGGTTATGCCTTTGCTCTGCATCTGGATGCTCAGCAGCATCTTTGGGATGGTGGTGGAGGTGAAGCAAATGTCTACAAAGGACAGGTTGGAGAGGAAGAAATACATGGGTGTGTGGAGGTGGGAGTCAGAGATGGTGGCCAGGATGATGAGCAGGTTTCCAGACACAGTGGTCAGGTACATGGAGAGGAAAAGTGCAAATAGAAGGGACCACAGTTCTGGTTCCTCTGAAAATCCCAGAAGAAGAAATTTTTTAAAATGTGTGTCATTCTCTGGTTCCATGTGTTGGAGGTGACTACTAGGAAATAGAAAAATAAATGACTTCCTTTCACACAAGCAAGCATTAGTTACGTAGAATAACTGCTACATCTAGATTTAGAATCAAGAAATTTAATTTCAATATTTTGTGTATGATCTTGTCCCCATTACGGCATCTCCAGTGCTACTTCTCTTTAGGAATTCCTTTTCCACCATCAGTTTGTTCCTCAAACATAATGTTCCTAATGTTTTATTGAGTATCTTTCATGCATTTGAGTAATATATATTGAATATAAGCCATATTCCAAGCACCATCCAGAGAATAGAACCTCGAAAAACAAAGTCCCTAATCTAATGATGGAGAAAGAATATGACCAAATAAAAATAATGATACAACATATGCAATGGTGACAGACACTCTGATAAAAAGACGACACGTCAAAAGGAGACAGTGGATAGGGGTGTTATATTTTATTGGGAGTTGAGGCAGGAGCTGCAAGTGAGGTGACATTTGAACAGAAATCTGAAAGAAGAGTGAGTGGAGACACAAGTTTCTCTGAAGAACTGTGTGCCTGGCAGAAGGACCAGCCTTGCAAAGACCCTGAGAAAGACGATTGCTTTACACAATCAAGATTCAAAATGTGTCTAGGGGAATGAGCAAGGCGTAGAGTGATGAGATGGTGTCAGAAAATGTTGAGGAATGAGGTGCCCTCCCTGCTGCTGCTGAAACCTCAAGAAAAGGGGAGTCCCTTGTCCATATCATGTAAAACTTGCACTTTATTAATCTGGTTACATAGGCACCCTGTGAATTACAAAGGCTATCCTCTCAGCACTTTGAGTTGATTAAGTTCTGGACCCTCTATTCTAAGGGTTACCTTGAAATATACGAGTCCAGGTAGCCCTGTTCTGAGGACTGCTCTCAGTTCACAAGGATCACACGCACACACAACACAGCACACCTGGCCGCCCTCCTCTGCGTTCCTTCTCCATCACTGTTTAGGCTGCGGGTGGCCAGAACTCAAGCTGTCCTGATCAAGATTCTATCCCCTAAAAAATTTAGAAATGGTATCCACGTATTCCTGTTGAAACGTCCCATGACAAATAAACTTGGGGCTCCATAACGAAGTGTGCATTTTCTGCCCTGTATTTAGAGAAACATAATCAGTTCAATAAACATAGAGGGAGAGAGAGTAATAAAATGGGAATGAGGAAGAAAAAGATTTAATAAGCTCAGGTGCTTCCTGAGAGACAGTGAGGAAGAAAAGATTTCACTGGTTTCTGGTAGCACTCCAAAGCTGATGACATTCTGTTGACGCCAAGCAAAAATAATAAAGGAGAAAAAATAAATTTGTCCAAAAGACAAAAGTAGTGATAAATTTGTGGTGTGGAACACTTTACAGATTGAACATCCCAAGTGAAAACTGACCAAAGGAATTAAATAATTCACAAAAGAAAATATACAAGAAAAGTTGGGTGTTTTTAAAATCAAGCCGTAGAAGCATTGCCTTCCCTTTGCCTATTCTGTATGCATTTGCCCAGTTGGTTTTTCCATGGTTGGGTAGCAGATGGCGCAAGCGCCTTCTCACTTCTCTTATGTGTGATCTTCGCTTTGTTGGTTTGTACATTAGGTTTCATTCTTTTTTTGACAAACCCAATGTGAACACTGTAGTCCTGACTATGGTCATCAGACAACCAGCAAAGGCCCCCAAGACCGTGCTCTCCAAGGTCCTGCACCTGCCGCGACAAGTCCATCCTGTTACCTGATTGACTCTTTTTCTATGATTGATCCCTGAGCACATGGTGTCACACACACATTTATTTCATTGCACTCTGGCTTCACCACTATAACGCAAGATCCAAACAAGTAGGGCTTCACCAGTTTTGTTCACCTTTTCTTTTCACAAATGTACGTTAAAATGTGTACTCTATAGGACCAAACTTAAGTAAAAGCAAAGTCATAAAATAAAAAGAATGGCAAAGAGAATGAAACCAGGTTAAAGACAGTGGCTTCGAAGTAACTGCATTAAAGGAAATTGAGTGGAGCATCAAAAACTAACAAAACAAGATGTAAAATAGCAATAATTTAACAACAACATGGCTTATTAATTAAATTGTCAAAAGTATAGACATAAAAGAATATAATGTATAATGTTCCTAGAAATTATTGCAGATAGCAGATGCTTATTTGTTGAATGACTCAGGAGCTAGGTCTCAGTATATAAGTACATTTCCTATATGATACAGTTGTAGTTCAATATATGAGGAAAGATTGGATTGTTGAATAAATCTTGTAAAATGGATATTGACCTGGAAGAAAAGGAAGTTGATTCCCATTCAGTCATATCACAAAAAACTCTGAGGAATCAACTACTATGGTAAGAGTAATCGATACTTTTTAGGTAAACCTCTAGAAAACTATATATGATAATCTATGGAGGGGGGCTGGCCCCGTGACTGAGTGGTTAAGTTCGCACGCTCCGCTGCAGGCAGCTCAGTGTTTTGTTGGTTCGAATCCTGGGTGCGGACATGGCACTGCTCATCAAACCATGCTGAGGCAGCGTCCCACATGCCACAACTAGAAGGACCCACAAAGAAGACGATACAATTATGTACTGGGGGGCTTTGGGGAGAAAAAGGAAAAAAATAAAATCTTTAAAAAAAAATCTATGGAGGGGCCAAATCATCTTAATTAAGATAAGAAACTCAGAAGTGAGAAGATAGACATATTTAACTAAATATAGTGTAAAACATATTCATGGCCAAAATATCTCCCCAAAGTCAGTAGAGACACAATAAGTTTTGAAGATCATTTGAAAAGCTGATAACTCTAGAATAACATGCTTATAATATATGGGCATATAAAATTAATAGGCAAATCAAATGGTGACTAAATATCTAGATCTTTGGTCAACCTCAGCAATAGTTTACAAAAAACCAAGAAATCTCTTTCAAACACATTAGCTCGGGAAAACACGTAAGGAGCTCTCACATTGATTGGGGTGGAAACTTAAACAGGTGGCAACAGGGTACTCCAATTTTCCTGGCAGAAGTGTGAAAGTGTCATGACTGGGGAAACAATCTGAAGACACCTATAATGATTAAAAGTATAGATATTCTTTAACTCAGGTTTCTCAGTCTCAGCACTATTGACATTTTTGGCCAGATTATTCTCCGTGGTGGGGTCTGTCCTGTGTGTTGTAGGCTGTTTGGAGTGTCCTTGGCCTCTGTCCATCCCTCCCCAGTGTGACAGCCTGTAATGTCTCCAAGCATCGCTCAGTGGCCCCTGGAGGACAAAATCGCCCCTGGTTGGAACCACAGTTTGAACTTAACTATCCCAAAATATTTTTGTAGCATTGCTGTAATAGTAATGTAAGATAAAGATAATGAAAGACTTCACAAAGTATGAGGAAATATTGTGCAACCACTGAAATAATATATCATCATTTCCCTGGTTCATTGGGAGCAAGTCTGTAAGGAATTATTGAGTAAGAAGAATAATGGCAGATAAGGTTAAAAAGGACTGCTCTAAAATGCAAAGGAAATTTATGTTGTGCTTAGTATTCTATTCACACATTTGTATAAAAGTATATGAATATGTAGATGCGCATGATACAGAAACAGGAGTTTTAAATGAAAGTAAAATCTTAGGGGAAAATGTTAGTGAGAATGAAATTAGGTTAACATAGTTTCAAACAACTGTATGTAACAGAACTGGATGAAAATCTCTAACGAATTCATACGAAGACATTAACTAGTAACAGTTTAGTAAAATCAGCATAGGTCACTAATTCAAGATTACATTGTCAAAGATTTAGATATAAAATCATATACCAAGGCTTTGCACATGTTGGGGAGAAGAAATATCTGTTATAATTTCATCCTATGTAAAGATACATGGAGTCAAACATTTTATGGAGATATATGGTATCTTGGACATAGGGGTATAGAAAGCCTTCCTAATGATGAATGCCTTCCAAAGGCCTAAATAAATGTGAGTTTCAGAAATAGATCTGATCCCCAAATGCCAAAAGGAACAATAAGGAATATCAGAAATGTGAAAACAAGTTGGAAATATGTAAAAGTGATTTATTATCTCTAAGGAGGTAGAAGAACTTTCACGGTCCTTTTCCTTTAAGGCAAAGATTCACAGGTGAAGAATATTGAAATGACAGCTTAAGCATCTCAGTAAGAAAATAAACAAACCAAAACAAATGGAACACAAAAAATCTGACTGACAGAATTGACCAAACTAAATTTATGAACTCATACATTTTCCACAAATACATCTTCACACATATAGGCTAACTAAATGACACCGCCAGTTGGTGACAAAAACAATTTTTTGTTTGAAAGAATGCAATCAAAATGATGAGTAAAAACACTCTGACCCCACATTATAAAAGCAAAAAACTCACACGGATAATTTGCAAAAGGGAAAGTAACTGGCTAAGTAACCCACATTATATACGACCTCACAGGTAATGAGACAATTGTAAAGTAATTCTCACCAGCATACCCCTTTTACCTATTAATTTTTTAATGTGAATACCCAGACTGAGAAAAGATACTGCGAAATGTACATCTCACTTACTGCCGCTGCAAGGACGTGTCTGCAAGCATTCCTTGGTCCGGGTCTTCCTCATCAATATGGAAACACAGTCAAAGATGCCCCATCTTAAAAAAAAAAGATAAACACTCATTTCACTGTATATCCGCCCACAGCTAATACTCTACTTCCCTGCTCCCCTTAATTAAAAAGACCCTTGGACTTATGTTCTACTCTCATTTAAGTGTCAAAAATGACACTTGCTTTGCCAGTTTCAATGTTCACTTCTCTTTTGAGCATCATAAATAAATACCTTAATTTACTAATCAAGCCAGCAAAACCAAGCAAGCTCTGATTCTCTCTGGCGCTTTCCTGAACTACATACTGGGCTTTCAGACTCACCGGGAGTCCCTGAGAGGCAGGTCTGTGTGTGGAAGTCTGAATTCCTCCCTGGATGGTTGATGATGGAGACTAAAGCTCTGTCCCCTGACAAGAGAGCAGGAAGGAGTCAAGCTTTCTGTGCCCCAGGCAGACTTGGGTCTCCAAAAGAAACAACCTCGTCCTGTCCAGCCCAAGGTTGCATGCCCTGGGGCACTGCAACAGAGGAGATATTTGTAGCTCCCTACGTCTGCTCATTAGGCACATTTTCCTCCTGTTACTCCAACCTCTAAGTACGTGATTTCCCTATGGGACACTGGTCTGGACAGAATGGAAATTTTTCTCGCTAAATCTTTTATCCCAGGAGACTGCGCTATAGGCCAGGTGAATTTAGTTTTTATTACTTATTCTCCACAAACTCTGCTGCTCCAGAGGTCTAAACCTCCCAGCACCTCATCATGACTCTGAGTTTTAATTTTCTGAACAGTATAATGCTGAGGAATTTGTCTGCTATCACTTTGGATCTTCAAAGGGTTGACTTCTGATGGGGACACAACCCCTAATAGCTCTACATCCTGACAGAATTTCCACCAAGACTCCACCCCTTATTTGGTTTATACCTTTGAGCAGAATATTAAATCTCTCTGAGCCCCATCTCTATAATGGAGAATTGGGTTCATAACAGTACCACCTCACAGACTGAACTATTATAAAAATCAAGTCATGTCATCACTTCAGTGTGCTAAGTTATGGTGCATAAAATCTAAATGTATCTGTTATAATTGATAAGCCTGTTATAATGAGGATGTGAATGACACCTGTGAATTTGTGACGTAAGTATGAAGTTCCTGATTGTTTTGGCAATATTGTCATGAAAACAAAGAGCTTAGTGCCTACGTTTTTAAATTTGTCTCCAGGTATTTTTAAATTTTTCCTTTGACTTATTTTTGGACACACTTGTTGTTCAGTAGAGTGGTGTTTTATTTCCACATATTTGTGATTTTCTAGTTTTCTTCTTGTAATTGATTTCCAGTTTCACACCATTGTGGTTGGAAAAGATGCTCGATGTGATTTCAACCTTCCTAAATTTATTGAGACTATATTTTTGAGCTAACATATGATCTATCCTGGAGAATGTTTCATGCGTACTTGAAAAGAATGCGTGTTCCGTTGCTTTTGGGTGGAATGTTCCATATATATTGATCAAGTCCGTCTGGCCTAGTGTGATATTTAAGGCTGAATTTTCCTTCTTGTCTTGATGATTTATCCATTAATGTAAGTGGGGTATTAAAGTCCTCTACGATTATTGTATTGCTGTCAATTTCTGCCTTTAATATTTGCTTTTTATATTTAGGTGCTTTTACGTTGGCTGCATAAGTATTTATAAATGGTAGATCTTGTTGTATATTACTGCAGGCTTTGTATTAAAACCTATTTTGTACGAAATTAAGCATAGCTACCTCAGTTTTCTTTTGATTTTAATTGGAATACAACATCTTTTTTCCATCTTTTAACTTTCAGTGCGTGTATATTCTTACATCTGAATTGAGCCTCTTGTAGGCATCATATAGATGGGTCTTGTTTTTATATCCATTCACCCACTCTGTGTTTCTTGACTGGAGAATTTTGTACATTCGCATTCAAAGTAATTATTGACAAGTATGTGTTTATTGCTTTTTTAAAATTATTTTCTGGCTGTTTCAGTAGTTACTCTCTGTTACTTTCTTCTCCTCTTGGTCTCTTCTTTTATGGTTTGATGACTCTCTTCACTGTTATGCTTAGATTCCCTTCCCATTATCTTTGTTTATCTACTATAGGTTTTTGCTTTGTGGTTACCATGGAGCTTACATAAAACAACCTATATTTATAACAGTCTATTTTATATTGATAATAACAAGTTTGAGCACACTATAAAACTGCATTTTTGCTCTCTCCTCATGTTTCATGTTTTTGATGTCACACTTAACATCATTTTATTTAGTGTATCCCTTAACCTATTATTGTACTTACAGTTATTTTTACTACTTTTGTCTTTTTCATACCAGCTTTATATGTGATTAATTCACTACCTTTGGTATATATTTACCTTAACAGTGAGATTTATACTTTCATATGTTTTGTTGTTTCTAATTAGTGCCTTTTTTCAGCTTAAAGGTGTCCCTTTAACATTCCTTGTTAGGCTGGTTTAGTGGTGATGAACACTTTTAGCTTTTGCTTGTTCCGAAAATTCTTTGTTTCTTCCTCAATTCTAAATGAAAACTTTCCCAGGTAAAGTATTCTTGGTGGAAACTGCTTTTTTATCAGCACTTTGAATAAATTGTGCCTCTCCTTTCTGGCTGCAAAGGTTTTGCTTAAAAATCTGCTGATAATCATATGTTGGTTCCCTTGCATGTAACAAGTTGCTTTTGTCATGCTGCTTTTAAGATTTTCTCTTTATCTGTAATTTTTGACATTTTAATTATACTGTATCTGAATGTGGATCTCTTTGGGTTCATCTTATTTGGAATTCTCAGGGCTTCCTGGATCTGGATGTCTGTTTCCATCCCCAGATTAGGAAAGTTTTCAGTCATTATTTCTTCAAATATAAATGTTCTGTCCCTTTCTCTCCCTCTTCTCCTTCTGGTACCCCTATAATGTGGATGTTATTCTATTTGATGTTGTCTCAAGGTATGGTGACTTTTTGTAATTCTTTTTTCTTTTTGCTGCTCTGTTTGGGTATGTGCCACTGTCCTGTCCTTGAGATCACTGATCCTTTCTTCTGCTTCGTCTAGTCAGCTGTTGAACCCCTGGAGTGTATTTTTCTGTTCAGTTATTGTATTCTTCAGCTCTGTACATTCCGTTTGGTACTTTCTTGTATTTTATACCTCTCTGTTGAAATTCTCAGTGTGTTCATCTCTTACTCCTGAGTTTGGTGAGCATCTTTAGGACCATTATTTTGATATCTTTATCAGGTAAATTACTTATCTTTGTTTTATCAAGTGTTTTTCTGAGGTTTTACCTTGTTTTTCTGTTCTTAACATATTCTTTTTTGCCCCCATTTTGCTTGATTATCTGTGTCCTTTCTATGCATTGGGTGAAACAGTTACTTTTCCCCATCTTGAAAGAGTGGCCTCATGTGGAAGATGAAACTTATTGTTCAGCCTTGCCCTAACTCTTGGTTTTCTCTCTAATCTTTATGATGTCCAATCATCCTGTTTTATTTTTCATAGCTTCCAGTTATTGTGGGTGTGCCAAGACCTGTCATTGTTCCAAATGGCAGAATCTCAGTCAGCGTCTAACTTCAGGATAATTGAAATAGGACCTCAGACAGCAGATTTTAAAATATGAGGTGTATAGAGTCCTGTGGGACCACCATCATAAACCTTGCTGGCCTCCAGGCTAGGTGATCTGGAAGTGTCTTTTGTGCAACAGTTAGGAAAACCGGGACTTCAGACACCAAGTGTATAAGCTCCTTTCTGAGAGGTACCAGTGAGCTGTGGTAAGACAGACGGAGTGCAAAGAAGGCCCCTCCAGTCGACACTGTCTGAGAACCGGTCGACCAAGGAGAGCCCCTTGTTCAGCAGCAACAGAAGCTGAGGTGCTAGATGTAAAACTGGGGCATCAGACACGAGGAAACCCCCCTCCCAGAGACACTGGGGGTCCAGATGCAGTAGAGAAAGTGTTAGATGGGCCCATCTTCTGAGACCTCTGGGTAGGTCTTGGTGAGCCCTTAGATGTGTGTTAGAGTAGAAGCCTGCCCCTCAGGCAGCAGCTGCAGTGATAAGCTGTAAGCCTCTCTCACAGACAGACTGAGCTCCTGGACCCTTTGCTCCTTGCTGTGCCCTGAGGGCAGTAGCTGTTTAATGACACTTTTTCTGCTTTTTATAGTCTTGAGGGGCCAGTGTACCTAAGCTCTGCTGGGCTCTAGAGCCAGGTGATATAGAGATGTCCCCTGGCAGCAGTGGCAAAAAATGGGGCACCAGGCAAGGGTATAAACTCCTTTCTGAGATACCAGAAGGCTGGAGCAGGGCAGAGGGAGAGCCCAAAAACTGCATCCATGGCCTCTGTTCCCTAGGAATGCCTCCCCTGGCCTTTATGAATATGACAGACCAGAATTTGTCAGGCCAAAGCTCCTGGACAAGTAAATAGGCCTCTTTTTCAGAAAAAAAATCAATGCTATGTTTCAGTCTGCCATCAGTGAAGTGTCCTGGGATGGCTGCCAGTCAAAAACTGTCTCTCTGATGGTTATAGTCCATGGGACCCAAGAGTGCGAGCCCTCCTGGCCTCGTGAGCCAGGCTTTCACTGGTGTCCCCTTGGCTGCTCCCATAAAAACTGGGGCTCTGTACGTAAAATAAAAAGCATGGGTACCAGGTATATGTAAAATCTCCCCTCCACGAGACACTGGCACTGTGGAGTGTGGCAGAAAGAGAGCGCAGGAAGTGCACCTGCAGGCATTAGCTAGGCAGTGGGGGTGGCAGGGATGGCACACACTGGCTTTAGTAAGGCAGAGGGGGAACATGAGGGGTGCCTGACACTTTAGCGAGGCAGAGGGGAGATCAGTGAGGCAACTTAAGCAAGGCCAAGGGAGAGCACAAAAATGGTACCCACCAGTGCCTCCTTCCTCAGAAAGAACCTTGACAGAGCACTCCCCCTCTGGCGGATGCATTAAGGTTGGCAAATTATTCCCCTTCACATATGGTCTGGGCACTTTTCAAAATGCTGCTTCCACATTGGACACTGAAGCAAGTGAGTACTTGCACAAACACCTTAAGAGCAGTTTCTCCATTTTCTGTATCCATTTGTGCTCATGGTCATAATCCCTAATTGTTTTCAAAGTCACATGTTTTGGAGCCTTGTCTTGCAAATACAGATCTTCAGAGTTGGGGTGCTGGAGTTGGGGTGTGAGTTCCTCACTCCTTGGGGAGAAGCTCCAGGTTTGTGAGGCCTCCCCTGGTTGTGGTTGCTGCTCCAGGGGTGGGGATTTGGGCAAGACTAAGTCTCAGCCAATTTTAACAACTACCTTAAAAGGCCATTAAAGTTTATTGTGCACTTTCTTAAATTTTACACAAATGGAAATGTAGTGTGTACCATAATTTTTGTATGCCTCTTTTAATTCATCAAGTTATACATTTAAAATATGTTCACTTTGTAGCACGTAATTATTCTTCAACAAATGAGTTACAAAAAGAAAATTCTAGAGGTGCCGGGATCAGAACAGGATCCGGAGCACAGGCAGCTGCTTCACACTGAGCAGCGGTAGGAGACATCTCTTCTACCTGGCCGGAAAAAAAGTGTCATCGATGGATACAGGGACAGTAGAAGTAAGCGAAAGCAATTTACACTTGATCCACTTTTTTTGGGTAAAACTGCTTCAGTGGCCTGGGGTTCACTGATTTGGATCCTGGATGCGGACGTGGCACCACTCATGAAGCCATGCTGTGGCAGGCGTCCCACATATAAAGTAGAGGAACATGGGCATGGATGTGAGCTCAGGGCCAGTCTTCCTCACCAACAAGAGGAAGACTTGTTGCAGATGTTAACTCAGGGCTAATCTTACTCAAAAAAAAAAAATATACATATATAGAAACAGAGTTAACTGATCATCTATTGGTTCAAGTGAGAAGAGCACCATGGCCTCACACAATATCGTGGATGAGCCTTAGAGGCACAGTGTGGAGACTCACAACTTGCAGACCCACGATGAGATCAGCAGAGCTCAGAACAGCTCCCCACTGTGCAATCCCTTTGGTAATAAAGGTGGTATATTCGATCTTTTTCTTTCAGGATGCTTGTTATGAAGCAACAGGTAACTGATTCAATAATCAAACTGAACAGAAGGGAGGACAAGTATAATAATCTGCTCCTGATTATTCTTGGCATTTGTTCTTATCTTTGAAGACAGCATTCGTAGTTACTCTGTTATTTCAGTTTATTTTAGACAACTGTATCTTAAACCTCTTGTAAGGGTTCATTTCCAGGTAACCAGGAAAGACTGAAAGGACATGCATGTTTGTTCAGGAAAACTGGGACCCAGATTCACATGGCTGGACAGGAAGTCAAGCTCTCTTTTGAGTCATTCTTTAATCATAGAAGATAGATATCCTGAGCTTAAGGGATGATAATGATAATGATCATTTAACATCCCTTTCATGGTGATGACAATACCTAGAAGGGGGAAAACATTTTTTCTTTATAGCAATGAAAGAATTTGTGTTATAAATAACACTGGAAGTTTGCAAGCAGAAATAAAAAGTAATTCAATAAAAAGTAGAAAAACGTCAGTTAATCTTTCTTCAAAAATATAAAACCTTTTATACATGGCTACCAATTCTCCATACTCCAATGAGTAGAGTACAGAGTAAAAATAAATATTCTGCATAGAATACAAGGTGTTATTGTAAATTTTGCTTCATAAAATCGAACGTACTCTGTGATTCCAAGGTCATATTAAGTCACTGTGTTTATTGAAACTTGTCCTTCAATGAAAAGTCCTCTGGGAGAAATGTGCTTGGTGGTCATTTGGCCAGTGACTAGGGTAGGCATCATGCACACCAGGCTGAAAGAACATAAGATCCTAATGAGGAGAATAAAACCCAGTGACCAGTTACACACCACCACAGTGTGTTACGGTCTACATTATCTGCAGGAGCAGTTAAGATAGTGACACACAAAGGAATGCCTGGCATAGAGTGAAAATTGTGCTCTCAGAGTTCCTCTATTATAAAATTGTAGAAACTGCCTTGGTCATCAAGTGTAGTTTTTTTTCCATACAAGTAGTACAGTTCATGATAATTCTTTTAGCAAAACAAAAGAAAAATTATTTGTTATGATATATGCCATTTGAGAAAAATTATTCTAAAAGAAAATCCATGCTGTTTCATTAAGCTAATGGGAATTTACAAATATTCTGATCCATGACTGGAATAAATTTTGAAAAGTAAGAAAACAACAAAGGGAAAAAATGTTAGTTATCAAAGAGAGCAGAAAGCTTAGTAAAGGGAGTTACTTGAATAGAGAATTTGAGGTGGAAGTAAATAGAAAGAACAATATCACTGCAAACATCTGATCAAATGATCCTATCTTCTGTCTCTGAGGTTTTGACCTCTGCAATCATGGGCACTTTTTCAGTGCTGGGACAATTTTGTAGTTTCCTTCACAAAGAATAATTTCAGAGCCCTCTTTATGTCTTTGTTCCTCAGGCTGTAGATGAAGGGGTTCAGCATGGGTGTGACCACAGTGTACATCACTGAGGCTGTGGCACTGGAGTGTGAGCTGTGGGTGGCAGCAGAGCTGAGGTACACTCCTAGGACTGTACAATAATATAAAGAGACAACAGAGAGGTGAGACACACAGGTGGAAAAGGCTTTGTACTTCCCCTGAGCTGACGAGATTCCACGTATGCAGGAAACTATCTTGGAGTAAGAGTAAAGGATACCAGCAAAAGGACCGCCACCCAGCAGGATGGCTGCAAAATACATCACCACGTTGTTAAGAAAGGTGTCAGAAGAGGCAAGTTGGACCACCTGATTAAGTTCACAGAAAAAGTGGGGGATTTCCAAGTTGGTACAGAAGGAAAGCCGCAATGCTGTTAAGCTTTGTAATAAGGAATTCAGGATACACACGATCCAGGACACCAGAATCATCAGTCCACAGAGCCGGTGGTTCATGATGATTGTGTAGTGCAGGGGGTGGCAGATGGCCACAAACCGGTCATAGGCCATCACTGTTAGGAGAAAGATGTCCAACACTGCAAAGAGTATGAGAAAATAGATCTGTGTGATGCAGCCCTCATAGGTTATGACTTTGCTTTGTGTCTGGATGTTCCGCAGCATCTTCGGGATGGTGGTGGAGGTGAAGCAGATATCTACGAAGGACAGGTTGCAGAGGAAGAAGTACATGGGTGTGTGGAGGAGGGAGTCCGAAGTGACAGCCAAGATGATGAGCAGATTTCCACACACAGTAATCAGGTACATAGTGAGGAAAAGCCCAAATATGAGGAGCTGCAATTCTGGTCTCTCTGAAAATCCCAGAAGAAGAAATCCTGAAATTTGTGTATTATTGCCTGATTCCATGTGGTGGAAGTGACTTCTAGGAAAGAAGGAAATAAAGTGACTAATTTTCACACAAACTCACATTACTAACATGCTTGAAATGCTACAATTTATCATTTGTAGTAAAAAAAAAATAATGTTAATATTATGTCGATGGATATGGCCCACTTTGGGGATCCCTCATGCTACATCTGACATGGAATTTTTGTCCTAATCAACTTTTTTTCTTAAGGGTCAGGTATTCTACAGTTTTAATGACAGATTCTTCATGTATTTCAGGAATATAAATTGAGTGTTGACCATGTTTTGGGCACTGTCTCAGCCATGTGTATAAGATGCTGAAAATAAAAGTCCCTACAACTCAATGATGGAGATGAATATGCAGTGTAGGCAATGATAAAACTACATAACATTTCAGATGGTGCAGGTGGCTGAGGAAAAGGAAAGCAGGTAAAAGGAGAGAGCGAAGAGGGTGTTCTATTTTTCATGGGTATTTATCAAGACCTGCAAACAAGGCGACGAGTGAACAAAGACCTCAAGTAAGACAAAGAGGGAGATGCAAGTTTACGTGGGGAAGTGTGTGTCCGGCAGAGGGAATGGTCAGCGCAAAGGCCCCGTGGAAGGCGCTTCTTTCAGATGTTCAAGTCAAAAAAAGTGAAGTCAGTGTTGCAAAGTGCATGAGGCTGAGGATGAGAGATCGTGTCAGAAGTGTTGTGGAGTGAGGTGGCCTCTCTGCTGCAGCTGAAACCTCATCCACTCTACCTCTTGACCTTTTTTAATCTTCTGAATTGAAACAGATCCCTGTCTTAGCACTTTCTCTTGATTGAATACTGGCCCATCTTACAATATAAGAGTCACCTTAGAATATGTGAGTCCTGCTATCCCTGTTCTGGGGACTTCCCACACTCCACAGGTCACACAGACACACGCACCTGTGGCACACCACGGCCTCCTGGGTTGTGTTATTCCCATGTCTTTCTCAGCTCCAGGCATGCTGAAAATGCTAGGAATGAACACAACCCAAGTTGGCCAGATAAATGATCTCTTCTTCTGTGTAGTGTGGACATGGTTCCCAGAAATTCCACTTCTTAAACCCAAAAAAACTTGGGCTCCATATTGGGGTGGCCATTTTCTGCCATCCATTAATATAAACATTAAAAAATCTGCTCAATAAACAGAGAGAGAGATAATTAAATGGATGAGGAGGAAAAGAGATCTCATAAGCTCAGGTGTCAGCTGAAATTTCAAGACACAGAGAGCCCCACATTCAAATGCTCTTTATTAATTTTGTTTCCAAGAAATCCCGAGGGTAGAAATAATCCTGTCATGTCCATCTATTAGTTAACATTCTGGCATCTGTATTTTAAGGGTCGTGTTTTGGAGTATATGGGCTGGGTACTACTGCCCCAAGAACTGCGTTAGTCCCGCAAAATACACAGGGACACACGCACAACCAGCACACACTAGACATACACAGACACACACACATACACAGTGTGCTGTGACTTCCTGGGGCCGTGCTACTATCAGGCACTTCTGACCCTAGCCACAATAATTAAGAAAGAAATGACACAAGGGAAGATGTCAACATCAGATTATCTTTACACTAAAGCATGTAAGTATATCCAAATTCCAGCTGGTAAGCCTCCCATCAATATGTAAACATGGGACTCCATATTCACATAAACATTGGGTCCCATATTTAAGAAAACATAAAAAGCACTCCAAAAACACAGAGAAGAAAGATATAGATGAGGAGAAAAAAAAAATCGGATAAGCTCAGTTGGTTCCTAGCAAGTGTGATGAAGAGAAAACTTCCTTGGTTCTGGCAGCATTCCAACTCCAGTTCAATCCCCTTGATGCTCAGAATAACTAACAAAGCAGCAAAAAAACTCACAGTTTATCCTCAAGAGAAGATAACGTAATCTCACAATAATGAGACATATTGCTAATTGAACATTCGACTAGAAAAATGAGCATGGGGAATAAGCCCTCGATTTATCACAGAAAATACACAACATGCAAGTATTGTGAGGGGTTTTTAAAGACGAAATGGTAAAAGACTTTTTAAATAGTATTAAATGCAAAAGTTTTGGAATCAGGAAACTGAGTTTTGAATTTCGGAACTACCACCTATTAACTGTTTATCTATGGAGAGCCAAAGGCCCATTGGGTGAGGTTAATATCCTCACCCAAATAGCCTGCAGGTGGTCGACAGATTTAGTCAGTATGCGAAAAATGCTTAAAATAACTTCTTCCCGTTAGTAAATGAACGACTATCACTGGTTGTAAATTGAGACCAACTTATTTCTGCTACCTCTCTAGTGTCTCCATTGCTTCCCCACTCTAGGTGATTAAATAGTTGTAAAATAAAACTCTGTAACATACCATTTTTGCATAATAAATACATATTTTTCATTGACTATCCAACATGGGAGACAATACTGTAAAATGTATGTCTCAAGAACTGTTGTTGCAAAGTAATACCTACCTCCATGGTCTGGAATTTCTAATAAATACAGAACATGCTCAAATACACCCCTCTTAAATATTTAAAAAATGTCTTTAGTTTACTATCCATACTTCCAAACATAATACTATATTTTACAACTCCTTTGAACTGCAAAACTCAGATATGTTCTAATTTTACTGGAAACACTTTCCACCTCCCATTCCTTCTTCATTCTTATCCAACTGGATTTCTTGTCACATCATTTAATTGTAACAATAAGCTTTGTATTTCTGAGTTCAAAAGATGCTTCTCACTTTTAACATATTAAATAAATTAATTATAAATTAGTTAATCTACCCAGCAAAAAAGTAGCAATATTTCAGCTCTGGTTAGACTGGTTTGGCTCCCAGATGACCTCAGGTAAAAGTTCTCTTCTTCCACTCTCTCTGAGCCTTTTATGAAGTACCCAGTGAGCTCTCAGACTCACCTGGACGGGGTCTCTGAGACAAAGGTCTTCACGTGGAAGTCCGAATTCCTTCCTGGATGATTGTTGTTGGAGATCGAAGCTGTGTTCCCAGACACTACAGCAGGAAGCAGGCAAACATTAATTCCCAAACCAAACTTAGGATTCCAAGAGCAGTAACCATTCCCTGTCCAGCTCAAAGTTTGCGCACGCGGATAGTCCGCCGCGGAGGAGATGTTTACAGCTCCCTATGTCTGCTCACTAGGTGCTGTTTGCATTGTTACTCCCACCTCTGAGCGCATCATTTCCCTGTGAGACGCTGGTCTGGACACAAAGGAAATTATTCCTGTTGATTCTCTTTTCCCAAGAGACCAGATTAGAAGTCAAGTGAATTCACTTTTTATTACTCCTTCTCCATGCACTCATTTGACTTCAAGAAGTCTAACCTCCCTTGCATTTATCTCAGTCTTGATTTAGTGGTTTCTCCAAATCTAGACGGATGAATCTGAATTGATTAAGTTACGTGGGCCTCCAAATTATTGACTTGTGTGTGGGGGGGAACAGCTCTTGATATCTATAGAAAATTGGTATTCCTCTCTTCAACAAGGAAGAAGGGTGTGTTCCTTTGATATGAAACCATAGGTACCATAACCATTGGCTTCATCACACTTTTGACAACTCTATTAGGAGTCTCATTCTTTTAACACAAAGTAAGAGCTATCATTTAGTCCTTCATTTGTAAATGTTAGTTAATTATAACAAATATTTAGATGCTTTTATGCACCATAAACCTAACTTAGTTTCTTATATGGCTTATCTCATTTAAGTTTTTAAAAGTCCATTCTATGTGGTCAGTCCTGTTATGAACCTCACTTTACCTTTTCAGAAATGGGGCTCAGAAGGGTAAAGTGATTTCTCCAAAGTTGTGACTGAGTAAGTGATGAGTTCCTGTTGAAACTCCAAGTTGTTTTTGGTTCTCACGCTCTATGCCAGGAGTCCTCCACCAGGGGTGACTGTGCCTGCAAGGACACTTGGCATTGTCTGCAGATATTTTTGATTCTCACAACTGCGGAAGTACAACTGCCACTTAATGGGTAGAGGCCAGGGGTACTGCTCAGCATCCTGCAATGCACAGAATGTCCCCACCACAAAGAACTGTGCAGCAGAAATGTCAACAGTGGGAAGACTGAGAAATACTATTCTAAACCAGAGCATCTCCACCATCAAAGTGCATACAAATCACTTGTGGACCTTGCTCAAATTCAGATTCTGATTGAGCGCTAGTAAGGCTGGTCCAGAGGTTCTGCGTTTGTGACTGCTCCCAGTGGATGTCGATGCTGCAGGTTTGATCTGTGGACCACTCTGAGTGTCCACACTGTGGGCCAGTGTTAGAGACAGATGTAGGTATTTTGAGATCTCCTCCACTAGGAACGCTCTCACACACCTTAGGTCTGATGTTGTTATCAAAAGCTGGACTCGGTAGTTCAGCTTCTGCATACGTAAGTTTACACATCCCTCTCATCGATTTCCGTCATGACAGGAAACTGAACTTTTAGGCCTTTGGTCCTTTGTCTATAAACTCAGGATATTCCATCTCTGTTATGGAGTGGATGTGAGAAGTAAGCAATATTTTAGAGCTCAGCTCTAAATATTAAAAACAGAGATTTTGTTTAACTCAGAATTTCTCAACCTCAGCACGATTGGCATTCTGGGGCAGATCATCGTCTGAGGTGGGGTCTGTTCTGTCCACTGCAGGCCTCCACCCACCCCTCCCAATGTCACAGTCCAAAGCGTCTCTGGATGTTGCTAATGCCACTTTGGAACAAAATTGCCCTGGTTAAAGCCACAGTTTTCATTAACCATCTCAAAATGTTTTTGTTGTATAGGTATATCAGCAATTTTGATAAAGAATATAAAAGAACATCAAAAGTGTAAATGGCACAGCCACATCATGAGAAATTTGGAGACCATCAAAATAATGAATCAGCATTTCGCTGGTTTATTAGAGTGATGTCCATAAGGTACCATTGAGTAAGAAAGAAAGGGAGAGACAAGATGGAGTAAAAAATTTTCCTGAAACATAAAGAGCACTTCTCATGTGCACAGGAGTCTGCTCATGCATTTGAACTTAAGGTGTGTGAATATGTATGGGTGCATACACCAAAAGAAAAGGTTTTTTTTTTTTAAACTAGCAACTTAGGGAAGGAAGAGTCACAGTGAGGATGCTATTGACTGAATGTAGGACTTTCAGAACAACTGCAGGAAACCAAAGAGATTGAAAATCAAAAAGCAACTTCATACAAGTATAAAATATTAAAATTTAATGACATTCATGAGTGGATATTCATGATTAAATTGCCAAAGACTTGGAAAAATAGAATATAACAAAAAGGTTTTTTCAAAATGCAGAGAGGAAGCAGTATCTAAAGTTATAATTTTATTTCATACGAAGATATAGGAGTTTAAATATGCTTATTGTAGATACAGATAATCTTTAATCAAATGTTAGAAAGATTGGTTCCAGATTATGGGCAAAAGTGATACACCTTTTAGAAATAGATCTAATCACAAAACACAAAAAGAAAAAAACAAGGATTAACAGAGATGCTAAAACACATTGGAAATCTGTATAAAGAGTGATTTATTAGCACAATATGCAGAAGAACCTTCACTTTGGTTTTTGTTTAAAGCAAAGATTCTCAAGTGAAGAATAAAAATGACAGCTCATCTTTCAGTTATAAAAAAATCAGAGGAGGAATACAAGATAAACGACTGATAGAATCGACCACAGAATTTATAAACTCTTATGTGTTCTCCTCAATAGATCTATACATGCACCAGTGAACCAAAAGGAAAACAGCTAGTTGGAGAAAAAAAAAATCCTTTTACTTTTTGAAGGAATAAATACAAAAACAGGAATAGAAACACTGTGACCTCATGATACAAAAGTTAAGGACTCCCATGGACAATTCACAGCAGAGAAGCACAGGGCTACAAACCCACAAGCACAGTCAGGTTCCCGGTTATTTCATTAACTGGAAAGTAAAGCTCATCAGCATACCTCTTTTCACATGTTACATAATTTTCTATCATGTGAATACCCAGAGTGAGAAGATATCCTGATAGATATGCCTCATGACCTGCTGATGTTAGATAATATTTTCAAGCAATCCTTAGTCTGGATCTTTCTCATCTTTAGGGAAATACAGTCAAATATGCTCCACTTCAAAAATAAAGAAAGAAATGCCCTCACTTCACTGTACTTCCCTTCTCAGTTGATATGCTATTTTTCCACACTCGTTAACTGCAAAGATCCCTAGACTTCCTTTCTGCTTTTGTTGGGAGAACTTTACACCTCTCATTCCCTTTTCTAACTGAGCATCCGTTACTCTAATTTAACTGTCAACATTGGACCCGTGTATCGCTGAATTCAACATTCACGTTTTGTTTTAACATTACAAATGAATACATTAATTACTTGATAAAACAAGCAAAGAAGCACAGTGAGCTCTGCAATCTGGGTTAGGCAGGATTGGCTCTCAGGTCACCTCAGATAAACCTTCTTGGATTTCATGCTCTTGACCTTTCCCACAGTGTCTACAGGACTCTTGGAATCATCTGGATGGTGCCTCTGAGAGGAGGGTCTCTGAGTAGAAACATGATTTCTCCTTGGATGGTAGATGAGGGAGACTGAAGTTCTATCACCAGACAAGAGAGCAAGAAGGAGTCAAACATCAGTTAAGAAGAAGACTTAGGACTCCAAAAGCAACAACCATGTCCCAGCCAGTCCAAGGTGGCACATGCTGAGGGACTACAGCAGAAGGGACGTCTACAGATGCCTATATCTGCTCATTAGGTACATTTTCCTCTGGTTATTCCAATCCCTGAGCACATAATTTCCCTGAGAGACACTGGTCTGTTCAAGAGGGAGATTTTTCTGCTGATTCTCTGTTTCTTGGAGATCAGGTTAGAAGTCAGTGGGAGCCAGTTTTGCTTCCTCCTTTTCATTTAACCCTCCTGCCTTCCAGAGGTCTAACTTCCCAGTACATTATCACATCCCGGAGTTTAAGTTCTGTCTAATAGCTAAGACGGAGAAACTTGTGGATTAGGCCTCTTGTATCTTCAAGGTATTAATTTTTGATGGGGACACAGCCCCTGACATCTCCAGAAAATTGCTTTTCCAGTCTTCAACAAGGGTTGTGAGAGAAGTGTTGCATTCGGGAGTAGCCACATTTTCATTAAGACAAAAAGGCGAAGGCGATTCTTTCAAGAGAACAACTATATTCATGCAAGATTTTTGTTCTTTTGACGGACTTAAACCAGATTTGGGTACCATTCATTTCCTATCTTTCCATTTACACATCCTCTGTGCTCTTCTAGTAACCCTCAATTGCTTTGACTTTTCTGATGGTGATAGTCTGTGTCTGACATTGTCCCAGGATGGCTTTTCCACAGGTGAACTTCATCCCGGGCATCCCCTGTCATGAAATCTGCACTGACTCTCCACTATTTTCATAAATAAGTATCAATTCTGTAGCCAAAATATGCGCATTTCTGTATTCTGAATCCTGTCTACCTGCCCAGGATCATGGTTCAATTTCCATCCTTTGCCCAAGACTTTTGGTCAAAATAATTAACTCTTTGAAATATTTTGTGTACACCTTACAATTCAATTATCACCCGCATTTATCCTGTGATCTCTCTTCCTGGAGACATTTTACCCTGTTATTCACCTTCGAGGCTCAGTAGAATTATGAGCATGTCTGTGTGGCCTTCACTAACCTCCCCTGGAAGAGCTGACTATGTCTGTATCCTCTTCATCAGATTTCAGTGCCACCTCAGGTTATTGCATTCATTTATTTTATGTCTCTTATCCTGTGAACTCCTTAGGAAAAGGAACAATTTCTTACACTTTTCTTCATCCTTGGGACATAGTTTAGTGCCTACCATACAGTAATTGCTGCATAATAATTTGAAAAATGCCCAAAAAAGCAAATGGTTAAGTGACGTTGAGCAGATATTGTCTACAATGAATGAGAAAGGAGAAGCAGGGAAAAAGGAGAAATGCTCTTGAGCGGGGGAGGTTCCATGATTGTGAGCCATTTGGAGAAAAAGATATTAAGGTATTCAGAATCTCTCTTACAAATCAGGGATTGGACAATTATTATGAGATATTCTGATATTAACAGTGAAAACACCTAAAGAGAGGTGACCTCCTCCCGGGACACGGAAGTTTAATGGGAGAAGAGGCAATCACAGAAGGCCAAAGCTGTTTCCCAAGATGGAAGTTGGGACAAATTGGCATCCTGTTTTTTGTCTCCTAGCTCCGGAAAACTAAGTCTCCTAAGGGGAAGAGAGACAAAGAATGTTTCATTAAAGAAATTCATGGGAATTGAGCCCCTAAAGCCAGAGAAACTGTAAATGCTTCTGCTATACCCACTACAATCTATTCTCCTAATCTCAGGTGATAAGAAAATATCATTGTGTTCTGGTAACTTCATGAGTGGGGCCATCTGCCCTTCATGGAGGCATAACCTCCAACATGATTAATCGTCCATGGAGGAAAGTGGATCAGTGCTCTCAGGCTGTTCTGTGATAACATCTAGGTGAGCACAGCATTTTCACAAGTGCTCAGGGAACGTGTGATGGCGTGAGGGAGCCTTTTTATTGGTAGTTACTTTGGGGACATCAGTAGGGAAAATAAGTTATAGAGAATGTAGTAACACCAAGTTCTGCCAAGACAGACTCTGATTCTGCAAGGAAACCAGGAATTAAACATCTTTCTCTGATCTGTCTTTTGGAGTGTTTGTGCTTAATCATGGGGCCTTCATTCCTCAATTGTATTTCCCTGTCTTTCATGGTTTATTCTTTTTCTCCCATTTTGGGAATGTCTATTTATCCTCCTTCAATAATTTGCTTTCGTAGTCAGTAAAAAAATCTTTTTTCCCAGCAATTAATGTAGGATAGGCACTAAATTTTATTCTGGATATTAAGTAATGACTAAGACACTGTTTATTCTCACAAGGTACTCATTGTCTAAACATGATGAGAGATGTAAAAAAACTGTAATATCCCGAGGTGACATTGAACTCTGGTGAAGTTTATCCAAAGAAGTTGACTCTTCAGTGAGAGTTTAGTGAAAGTGTCACAGACAAGCTTGTGACTGTGCTCAGCCTTGAACAAGGTGTGGGAATTCTCCCAGGTGGTCGAGAGGTGGGAGCACTCCAGGATGAGCCGGGAGAGGAGGACATTTAGGGGGTAATTAGACTGTAAGGTGTGTTTGTAAAATGACAATATGACATTGTAACTATAATGCAGATTATTCCTATCTGACCAATACTCAGTAGCAGAGTGTGGGAAATGAAACCACAGGAGCCTGGTCAGAGAGAACACAGTCAGATGAAGAAAGAGCCTTACATTTTGGCCACAGGATTGTAGTTTGATTCTGAAATTAGTGGACAGTAAGTGCAGGTTTCATGTGAGGGGACAGCTGTGATCAGGTCTGCTCTGTGTAAAAGTCGCCCAGGTCAATGTGAGGAACAGACTGTTGCTGCTTTCAAAGTGTGAGAGAGACTGAGGGATGGAAACAGTACAGAAACCCTGGGAGTGGAAGGAGAGGAGGGGTCTCTGAGGGGTGAAAAATAATGTATCCAAAAATTCCGACTAATTTTTCCATTACCTAGTGAATTTTTACTAGAAACAATGCCAGAAATCTTATATTCATTATTTAAATCTCCCAGAAACTATGAATTTGGTATCATTATCCTATTTTATGAAGAATGGGACTGACTGTAGCGATAGTGCTTGCCGGAGTCCAGCCTCGGCTGAGTCCAGGTTCCTGAGGGATGGACGGCGTCGGCACAATGAGGGGAAATTAAAGGGGACGTGAGACTTGGGTTGGTGTTAGCAAGTCCAACTTTACTGTGCACAAGTGTCGTATTTATATTTTTCAGGATTAGTACAGAAATAGCTCTACAAATATTCTCAGAGAGATAAGGAAGTAAAAAACGAGCAGAAGAATATTTATTAGCATTCTATTCTATAGAGCATAAGGTTAATGGTAGTCTTCTCCACAATTAACTAGTGTTTGTTGTCTCTAAGCTAAAAGAGATAGGTACCTAGACATCTGTTGTAATTCATGGTAAAGTTAAATCAAGGAGAGAAGGTCCAGGCCTCCGGACAGGACAGCAGTCCATCTGGTTACATCCTGGGGGAGCCATCCCTGCCTTCCTCAATCATTTACGCCATTAGTGTAGATGGTTAATGGGAACAAAAGGCCACTCCAGGGTGTCTTATCCCCAGGGCTATCTGTATTCTCAGAGGGCAGTTAAACATCTTTACATTTTTGCGCCCTTTAGGGGGTGGAAGCATTCCTTTGTCTTTTAGATTGTAGAGCTAACAGTCCCTTAAGCACACTGCCGGAGAAAATATCATTTTGTCAGTAAAGTAAAGGGCTGAAAAGCTAGGCTAAACTATATATCTTCAAGAATAAAAAACAGAAATAAGTATAGACATAACCTTGCTAGAAAGCATGCATATAATTCAGAAAATATCAGGGGTGTCGGCCGGCCATTCTTCACCGAGGGGCATCCCTGCACCCCTCGGCCCTTCTACTCATCAATTATTTATTATTTACTGCTTTTAGGAGAAAACCTCTATAACATTTTAACAGAAAGCAGAAGGTCAAGAATAATATATAGATACTTCTTGATCATCCAATTAACCAGCAAACTTAGAAGGACGATGCATATATATATTTAGACAAAGAGCTGGAGGGAGAAGGAAATATTAACCAGACGGAGGCCATAAACCTAATTCGACATCTTATCTGGGCAAGATTCCTTTCTGCTTGTCTCAAAAGGGACTGTGTGCTCCTCCATTAATTAACTGAAAAATATCTTGAAAGTTACCTGCAGGTGGTCACATTCTCTTACTATATTTAATTCTCCCGGGAGGTAGTGCCTCCCAAGCAGCCACCCAAAGGAGTGAAAACTGGAGGTTAAGAAAGGAAAAGGAATGAAGGGCAATTAGAAGCAGCACAAGTTTCAGAACTATGTGAGGGGCCGGTCGGTTATTCTTCACCAAGGGGCGACCCTGCACCCCTCGGCGTTAATTGGCTGGACCCTGTCAAACAGCCGATCAAATGATGTAGCCACGGCTCCCGGCATCTGCTTGTACAGGGTAATAATGGAGTCTGGAGATATGTTCAGAACTCATCGTTTCCAGGTATTTTGCATTTCGCTAGTACTCTGATTTTTAATTAACTTTATTTTTGAACAGTTGTACACTTACAAAAAACTTGCTGTGATACTACAGAGAGTTTCCCTCAGCTCCATTCCCAGTTTCTGCTCGTATGAACACATCCTGTCTGTTATCCTACACTACATTTAGTCCTTTCTGCCTAGCCTCCCCTGGCTGTGATAGGTTCTCGGGCTTTCCTTGTTTTTGAAGAACTTAGTAGTTTTAGGTAGTAATGGTCAGGTGTTTCGTAAAATATTCTTCAAGAGAATTTCTCTGTTTTATTCTCATGATTAGATTGGGATTATGGATTTGGGGCAAGAAGATCAGAGAGGTAATGTGCCATTTTCATCTCAGCATTTCAAGGGTCCGTGCTCTCCCTGTGACTTCCCCCCATTGATGTTGATGTTGGTCACCTGGCTGAGGCTGCGTTTGTCAGATGTCTCCCCTGCGCAGTCACTCTGTCCCCTCTGTCCACACCGTCCCCTTTGTGGGGACTTTTGCCTGTGCAGCCCGCGCCTAAGGAGCAGAGAGTTAGCCTCAACCTCGTTTAGAACAGAATGCGTGAATCATTGGTGTTCTTCCGCACAGGAGATTTGTATCTTTTCATTTCCTTATTATTCAGTTATTTACATTGGTACAGTCATTGATATTCATTACATTCTTCGCGTTATAATCCAACAACTTTATTTTGTTGCTCAAATTGTCCCAGCTTTGGCAATTGAGAGCTCCTTCAGTTCACTGATGTGTCCCTTTGGCATACCCCCATCATTCTTGGCTTGTTTTGAGTAGCATTTCCTTACTTTCTTATGTTGAATGACACTTCAGTCTCATTTTCCTACATTTCCTTCCCAAATCCTAGAATCAGTTATTTCTACAAGGAGCGCTGTTTCCTTTTGTTGGACTGTAGTATTAGAATTAAGATCTGGGTACCAGGTGTGTTTACTGCTGTCAGGACATTAGATCCTCTCAACGGACATAGCAAGGAAATATATCTGTGTGTAGTAGCCTGTGTGTATTCAAACACCTATAAATATATCTATACTCAGCCTTCTGTGTCTGTGTTCAGCTAAAGTAAGTTCACACTGATGTCTCCAACTCTAGCACCATGTGGATCATTCTAGCCTCTTCTCCTTGCTTATCTGTAAACTCCTGCTCCAAATAATAACCTTGTCCCCACTGTTCACTATCCATTTTCTTATTTGCTCATTTTCAGTCCACATGTATAGAAGTATCAGCATTGTTAACAATACCCCCCGGGTCACAACTTTATCAGCTACAATACAGTGCGTCTGCACAGCTTCTTTCATCTTCAGTTTTACAGACTCGACTCACTTCCCAAATTACATATTTCTGCACCTTTTCACCCACTCCCTTCATTCAGACTGTTTCACACATTTGTAATACAGTTAGATTTTTTCCACAGTTTTCATTCACTTCTGGGATGCTCTTGGACACCTACGTGGCTTTTTGTTTGCACACATTGTTTCACTCTCTGTGCTGTAAAATTCAATGTTTTGATAACTATCTAATGTTTTGTCCATATTTACAGTATTATGCAGAAGAATTTCATTGCACTAAAATATCCCTTGTGCTTTATCCATTCGACCCTCCTTCCTCTTCCGTGAAGACCGTGCTACCACTGACATTTTATTGTCTCTATACATTTGTCTTTCCTAGAATGACATAAAATTGGTGTTATACAATAGCCTTTTCAGATTGCTTCTTTCACTTAGAAGTAAGTGTTAAAATTCATTCATGTCTTTTTGTGACTTAGTACTTTGTTTCCTTTCATCACTAAATAATAATAATCCGTTTTATAGCTGTACAATGGTTCTTTCTCCACTCACCTATTGAAGAACATCTTGGTCATTTCCAGTGCTTAGAAAGTATAAATAAAGCTACTATCTATATTAGCCCACAGGTGTTTTGTAAACCTATTTTCAAATTACTTGGGTAAATACCTAAGAATGCAGTTGCTGGATTGTGTGGTATGACTATGCTCATCTTTGTAAGGAACTGCCAAACTGTCTTCTGATATGGCTGTACCATTTTGCTTTCCTGATCGCAGTGAATGAGAGTTTGTTTTGCCCCACATCCTCAGGTGCAGTTGGTATTGTCAGTTTCCTGGATTTGTCAGTTCTAATAGGCGTGTAGAAGTGTCTCGTTGAGGTTTTATTTGAAATTCCCAAATGACCTATGGTGGTGGTCGTCTGTCCTCAGGCTCATTTGCCATCTGTATGTCTTCTTTGGTGAGTGATGTATTCAGGTCTTTTGCCCACTTTTCAATAAGGTTTTTGTTGTTGTTGTTATGGTTGACTTTTAAGAATTCTTTACATATATCTTGGACATATGTTCTTTATCATATATCTGTTTTGCAAATATTATCTGCCAGTCTGTAAATTGTGTTTTGACTCATCGATTTTGCCTTCCACAAAGCAGAAGTTTTTAATAAAGTCTAACTTGGGGTTGGCCCACTGGCGCAGTGGTTAAGTTCATGCACTTCTCTTCGGCAGCCTGGGGTTCACAGGTTCGGATCCTGGGCCTAGACCTATGCACAGCTTGTCAAGCCATGATGTGACAGCATCCCACAGGCAAAATAGAGGAAAATTGGCACAGATGTTAGCTCAGGGCCAATCTTCCTTACCAAAATAATAAATAAAGTCTAACATCAGTTTTTCTTTTCATAGATTATATTTTCAGTTTGTATCTTAATAACATAATTCCAGATTCAAGTCCACTTAGAGTTTGTTGCATAATCTTTTGAGAAGTTTTATTGTTTTGCATTACATTTAGGTCTCTGACCCATCTTTTTAAATTTTGTGAAAGTGTAAATTCTATATCTAAGTTCATTTTTGTAAGAGCTTTAATGAGGTGCAATTGATAGAGAAAGAACCTCACATATCTAATATGTACTATCTGATGACTTCCCCCCCATACCAATTGACATATTTGTATAAATTTCTCCTTTGCCTGTGACATGGTGGATCACATTGATTTGATTTTGGAATGCTGATACAACCTTGCATACCTGAAATAAATTCCTCTTTGCCCTGGTGTATGATTGTTTTACATTGTTGGATTCAATTTTCTAATATTTCATAGAAGACGGTACCTGCTCATTTATGAGAATTGTTGTTCTCAAGTTTCCCTACTTTTAAACTCTAGTTGTGCTTTTAGGGTACTGCTCGCCTCATAAGATGAGTTGGAAAGTGTTGCCGGTCAAGGGACGAATGGATAAAGAAGATGTGGTTATATTTTCTGGAACAGATTATTAGGAATTAGTATTATTTCTTTCTTAAACGTTTGGAAGAATTCACTAGTAGCTTTTATTGGAAACTAATAGTTTTTATTATACCCACATATATGTAACATAAAACTTGCCATTTTGACAATTTTAAGTGTAAAACTCACTGGCATAAAGTACAGTCACATTTTTGTGAAACTTTCACCACTGTCTTTCTCCAGAATTTTTTATTATTTTTTTTTATTATCCCAAACTCAAACTTTATGCCCTTTAAAGAGGTACTCCTCTTCATCCTCCCTGTAGCCCCTGGTGATCACTCTTCTACTTTCTGTTTCTTTGAATATAACTTTACCAATGTGCCATATGTATAGAGTCATGCAATATTTGTGTGTGTGTGTGTGTGTGCGCACGTGCGTGTGTCTGGCTTATTTCACTTAGCACAGTGTCTTCAAGGATCATCCATGTGGTGATATGTATCAGTATTTCATTCATTTTTAAGATGGGCAACAGGGGCTGGTTCAGGTGGCAATCTTTAAGCAAAAAAAACAAAAAAACAAAAAACAAAACCCACAATGGAGTGGAGACCCGGGGGAAATCAACACTGAAAAATACAAATACAATGGAAGACCAATAGACAGAGCAGGCACTTTCACCTGGGGAGGAGGAGGTACGCATGGATGACCGATAAGCGCATGAAAAGATGTGAGCTGTTCCCTGGAAAAGCAAGTGAGAAAATTAGAGGGAGACATTGTGGGGACACATGGGTGAGACTGCCTTCTTCCAAATACAGGAACAGGATCAAACTGCTAGTGAGGTCGCGGAAAAGCCAAGTCAGTCACTCACGCCTCACTGGTGGTGAAGGGAAACGGTATGGCCTCTGTGAAAAATGGCGTGGCGGGTTCCAAAACTCACACGCCGAGGAAACAACCACCGAAAGTGGCAACCTACATAAGCCCTTGGTGTATCTTGCCTCCTAAGAGCGTCTGTATGTAGCTGGAGCCTTGGGTCGTTAAGACTTCCACAGTGATCTGTGGTGGGGGGGGGGGCCTTGGGCCTTGGGGGTCTCCGCTGGACCTCCAGGAAGTCAGCTTTTGTGGAGTCCCGTGAGTCCTTCCAGGGAGGGAGGCATCCAACCCGAAGGTGGTCTGGAGGGCACCACTCCCACCACTCCCGGGGGCTGGGGCGGGGGGCGGGGTGGGGGCTGCGGCCACGTTCCTGTTCATTCACACAGAATCCGGGGCATGAATGTTCTTAGCAGCTCTGTTCCACACAGCCCCACACTGGAAACCACACAGACGTCCTGCGAGTCCCATCCCTTGCTCATGTCGCCGGGGCTCCGGAGGAGGGCCACTCTGTAAAAGCGGCCGCCAGATGGCGCCCAACGACCGGCGCGGAGGGGTCAGCGGGAGGGAACCGGGTCACCGGCCAGCGAGAGTGCACAGCCTGCGCCCACCGCCGGGTCAGGTCTCTCTCTGTCTCCCTCTGTCTCTGTCTCTCTGTCTCTGTCTCTGTCTCTCTCTGTGTCTCTCTCTCTCTTTCTCTCTGGGCCCGCTTGGGGCGGGCGGGAGGTCACCACGTGAGGCCCCAGGGTGTCCACCTCGGAGCTCCCAGGCAGCACAGGGCAACCCTGGGCGCAGAAGGAGGTGTTGGAAAATCGGCGGGGAGGGGGGTGGGGTGGGTGGGCTTGCCAGGAAGGGGACAGACTCCCCATGTGACTCCTGGGCCGGGCCGGGGCTGCCAGCTGGCTGACGCGGACAGAGGTGGAAAAGTCCCCGGAGATGCCACGGGGCAGGCCGGGGCTGCCGGCCCCCGCTTCCCGGAGCGCCCGAGCACTTCCCGGGCTCCCGGGAGGACTTAGAAAATCAGGGCGGGGTGGGGGGTGGGGGTCGCTGTCAAACCGAAACCATGCACGTCATCAGAGAAGGACCGTGACGACGGAGGAATTGTCCGCAGTCTGTCAGGAATTGTGTGCAGCCTGTCACTTCCGGCCCAGAGGGTCTGTCTAAGGCAGACGGACAGACAGAGCCCACAAGTCGTAGAGGAAAGGACCGAGCCGCTTGGCCGCGGAAAAGTTTACAAGACAAAACAGGTCTCCCTCCGCACGGGGCCACAGCAAAGCCCAAAGACGACACACGGGGGGAGCATGGGTGCAGATGCACGTGTGGTGATAAGAATATGGATTTCAGCAGGGCTTCCCGTCCTCATCAACAAGCAGAAGCACCCAAATGGTGGGGGTTGGGGGGCAGAGACCTCACAGCCATTCCCTCCACAAATCGAGTTCCCCAGGACATCCTCACAGCCCCGTGCTGTGAGTGTGTGTGGGTGTTTAAAATGGAGTAAATGTGGACGTGGAACTGCTCCGTGAAACCAAAATAACAACAGTCGTAGATCTTCTTTGGTCATTTAGAAAATTCTTTTTTTTTTTTTTTTTCCCAGCGGTGCACGTATTTCCCTTCCAAAAAAGAAGAACGGGAAAGGAGATGTTAAAGGCAAGCAGAGAGAGGAAAACTGTTGCAAAACAAAAGCTGAGCTCCCGTCCGAGGGAGGCCTCCTCCATTGGAGGCCTAGGAAATCATTCTGACAAAATGGAGGATCTCTGTCTTTGGTGTCGATTCCCTCAGAGGTCAAGAGAAACCTTTTCCAATGTCTTTATCAGGAGGAGACTAGAAGTTAGATAAAAGTATCCTTTCGAGAGCGAGAAAAACAAATTCTGATTTTGCATCAGCTTCCCTCCGATCTTGAAACTCATTGACTTGATTCCATTCTGTCGACGGAAATAATCCGGAACCAATCTATCCGTGAAAATCGGGGTGAGTTTATTCTGAGCTAAAATGTGAGGACTGTGGCCCGGGTCCTTTCTTCCCGAAGGAAGAGAGGGCGCCCGGGAAGTGGGGTGTACAGAGTGCTTCTAGACCCCCAGAGAGGACGTTTCACATAGGATCGAAAGGTCCCTTGGATGATAGTCGCGAGACTGCTCTGTCGGCACAGCGATCGACAGACACTGCTGGGTGGCAGGTCTGTTGTCTGGGCCTGGGTGGTCACAGGTGAGCGCAACCATCCGTTCCTAGCCTAAGGAAAGATGCCTCTCCTTAAGGAAAGGCCCGAGCACGGGGAAGCTGCTCCTTTCCCTTAAGGGCATTGGTTCTTGCCATAGGAAATGTTTAAAGCAGATCTACGATGCGATGCATGCTCGCCGGCCACGTCAGGCCCTTTTGGAAAAACACTGTCAGGCCGAATTAGGCCGACACCCAATGGCTTCCTCATAGACTCCAATAGATCCTATCGCTCGCCATTTCTATCTGTCCACTCGTTCCAATTTTAGGCCACTTGACCACGAACAGACCTTTTTCTCAGATTATTTTCCCCGTGAAACTTTGATCACCTTTTCACAGACAAAACGATCTTTACTTTTTAGGCCCTCTTGCCTGAAGGCAGCCATCTCACTTTCCTTGAACACAAAGATGTTTCCCATATTCACTTTTAGTGGCTTTTTGTTTTGTTTTGTTTTGTTTTGAGGACGATGAGCCCTGAGCTAACTGCTGCCAATCCTCCTCTTTTTGCTGAGGAAGGCTGGCCCTGAGCTAACCTCCGTGCCCATCTTCCTCTATTTCATATGTGGGACGCCTACCACCACGTGGCTCGCCCAGCGGTGCCACGTCCACCCCCGGGATCCGAACCAGCGAACCCCGGGCCGGCAAAGCGGAACAGGCACACTTAACCAGCGCGCCACCAGGCCGGCCTAGTGGCTTTCATCGCATTTGTTAAGTAGATTTTTTAACCCTCATGAACCTTAATTTTGGTGAAAACTAAGAAGTCAGCAATTAGGAACTGTCCTTCCCATGAGCATTCTGTCGCTTGGCCAATTTCTAAACACTTGGCCACTTTTAGAAACATGGGATTTCATAGGTTTATCTTTTCTTTCGCTTTATTTGATTTCATCTCACTTTAGTTTTTGGGTGAGGAAGATCGGCCCTCACAGAGCTAACGCCTGTTGCCAATCTTCCTCTTCTTTCTGCTTGAGGGAGAGCGGGCCCGAGGTAACACCTGTGCCCCACTTCCTCGATCTTGTGGACGGGATGCCACCACAGCCCGGTGTGAGGAGCGGTGGAGGTCCACGCCCGGGATCTGAACCCGAGGACCCCGGGCTGCCGAAGCTGAGTGCAGGAGCTTAACCACTATGCCGCCGGGCCGCCGTCCCCTGTCAAAGCTTTTAATAAAGCACGAGACGTGTTCCTCGATAGACCCAAACGTCTTTTAGTTTCCGTATCCTCACAAACCCAAAGTAGATAAACTTCTATTTAGCCATTCACGTCTCAGGTTCTATCTTACTCGGAAATGATCTACATCGTCAAGGAAATTGTTTTTGTCTTAAGTTTGGCACCCGAGCTAATGACTGTTGCCAATCTTCCGTTTTTGTTTTTTTCCCCCCTCCCGATTTTTCTCCCCAAATCCCCCCCATGACATAGTTGTCTATCTTAGTTGAGGGCCCTTCCAGTTGTGGCATGTGGGACGCCGCCTCCACACGGCCCGACGAGTGGTGCCGTGTCCGTGCCGTGCCAGGGATCTGAACCGGCAAAACCCTGGGCTGCCGAAGGGGAGCGTGTGAACTTAACCACTCGGCCACGGGGCCGCCCCCGTCCGTGGACTTTTTTATCACCTGATTTCACCTCGCAAAACTTCAAAGCTTCAAGTTATCAGAGAGGTTTGGGAAGTTGTTTTTATTTATTTAATTAATTAATTTTTCGAGGAAGACGAGCCCCGAGCTGACACCTGCTGCCAATTCTCCTCTTTTTGCCCTGGGAGAGTGGTCCCGAGCTAACATCCGTGCCCATCCTCCTCCCCTTGATAGGCGGGACGCCGACCACAGCGTGGCTTGCCAAGCGGCGCCACGTCCGCACCCTGGATCCGAACCGGCGAACCCCTGGCTGACAAAACGGAACGTGCGAACTTAACCGCTGTGCCGCTGGGCTGGCCCTTTGGGAAGTTATTTTCAGGACACGGGCCATAAACTAGAATCACCGCTACAGGTTTATCGGAGCGACATCAGCGTTCGTGGTGGATTGAGTCGTCCCCTCTGTCTCTCCCCTCCAGGGCACAACCAAAGGGACGTCTATCGACCCACCCACCAAGGATTCCCCCCCCCCCGCACGGCACAGCAGGATGCCTGAGAGATCCATGCAGCCCTACAGTGGCAAGTCACATTCGCACAGTCAAAACTCAATGGCAGAGACAAAACGTTAAGGTCAGCGAGAGGGAAGAGAATAACCGGCCCAGGAGCAACGGTGTGAAGAACACGGAGAAGACGGGTCCTAGACGCCGGGGTCCCCGGAGCAGCGATTTCATCAGAGGCCCGCGAACGTCCACGATCTCCACACCACGTTTATGGCCGACTGCGTGCGTGGGTCCTTTGGAATCGACCAGGCTACTGTCCGGGCCACTTTGGGACATCGTGGCCAGCTGCCCCGAGCGGTGGAGCTGTCATTCGAGTGTAAGATGGGGCCTGTCCGGGGAGAGAATGGGGATGGGGAAAGGGAGGCCGCGGGAAGTCACAGAGTCTGAGGTGTTCGGGGGAGACCGACTCTTCTAAAGTGGAGGCGGTAGAAGGAGAGCAGCAGGATTTTTGGATTTTTGTTCCCTCTGTTAGGTATCTGGGTCCGGAGGAGAGTGGGGCGGGGGGGGGGTGGTGGTGGTGGTGGTGGTGGGTGTGAGGCTGAGGCGGGGCTGGTGTTTCCTTTCCTGGTCAGGTGAAAGAGCTCCTCCAGTGGAGGTTTTTGGACAAGGGGTCTGGTCTGGCAGGATGGGAGGTTGCGGGTCGAGCCACAGGGGAATCTGTCGTAGCTCAGACTCGGGCCTTTGAAGAAATAGACAGAGAGAGGAGTTTTGCTCTGTCTGTCACCGCAGCCGGCACCTCAGGAGCAACAACAGAAGGCTTCCCGAATGAGTGGAGGGGCAGGAGCCAGCGTGCCCGGTGCCTCTCTCAGCCCTGTGCCGGCAGGGAAGGAAGCAGGCAGGCAGGCAGCCCTCAGGGCTACTCCCGTCCTACTGCCCGGTGGTCCCTGTCCCGGCCCCGCCCCCACTCTTCCCCTGACCCTCACCGCTCCCCGGCCCTCTTCTCAGCCAGAGAGACGATGGGGGGGCGGGGCGGTCCCAGAACAAGTTTCCTCTCATCCGCCATCATCTTGCCACCCTGACGACTTGGCCCGAGATCCGGCCTAGGCTGTACCCGTGCGTGGTTTTCCTGTGGACAAGGGGGCCGGTTCACCATTTCAGTGGAAACCCCTAGCCTTCCACTGCCGAGTCGAGTCGGTGGGACTCGCCAGCCTGGGAGGGGAGAGGGGGGAGGGGAGGTCAGGCCCATTCATTCCGACGGGCCTGGTGTCAGGGCCTCATTCAAGCGCAGGAAGCTCTCTCCCATGGCCTCGGGCTTTTTTCCATTGAACGGCTTTCTTCAATTCCCCCACCCTTAGGCTGCAGTCCAGTCCGCCAAGGGCCGGGAGGCAGGGAGGGAAGATGTTGGGGCAGGGTGGCTGTCTGAGAAACTTGCCTCGTCTGGGGCAGAAAGAGTGCCCCCCTCCTTTCTCTAATCCTACTAGACTGCTTGAGGATCACGGACGGTTTGGCTCATCGATGAGCCCTGCGTTATGGGCCCGGCAAGCAAACTCCTAACTGGCAACCCGCTGCTCTAGGTGTGTGTGGGTTTTTTGATCATTCACCTTCAAGTTCGCACGACATTGGTCCGTGTCCCCCGCCCTGGCTTCCCATGGGAAATCCTCCGTCTCTTTCCACAGACTCACTGGCGACTTCACACAGCGCCTGCCTCCTCCTCCTCAGGAAGGAAGGAAGGAAGGAAGGAAGGAAGGAAGGAAGGAAGGAAAGGAAGGAAGGGGCTGACCCCGTGGCCGAGCGGTTGAGTTCGCACGCTGCGCTTCAGCGGCCCGGGGCTTCAAAAGTTCGGATCCCGGGCTCAGACACGGCACCGCTCATCAAGCCACGCTGAGGCGTCGTCCCACATACCACCACTAGAAGGACCCACAATGAAGAACACACAACTATGTACCGGGGGGCTTTGGGGAGAAAAAGGAAAGACAAAAAATAAAATCTTCAAAACTCCAATAAAACTTTGAGTGAAGACGACGAGGAGGATGCGAAACGTATCTCATGCCTCCGAGCCGAGCCGTCCGTTTAGGAAGGGGGACGAGGACCCTTTGTAAGCGATGTCCCTTTTTAAGCACCATTCTAAACCACAGAACAGAACTCCCTCTCCTTGACCGGAGCGAGGAGGCTCCTGGGTGTGTCAGAGAGAGTCACGTCCTCTGCAGCACGAACGAACCGCCAGGGTTCGGCCACGGGAAAGAATTTCTTCCTCTCCAGGGGGACTAAAAGTCGCCGACGGCAGCGGGCGTAGGTGCTATCCTTCCCGTCCAGGAAAGGCAGGGAGAACTTCAGCCGTGAAGAGAAGGAGGTCTTCCTCACTCCCCGTTTCGGGAGGGCCCCTTTGGCAGGGGAATTTTGTCTCCTGATTTCAAGTCAGGAAGAAAAGGGAGAGAGAGAGAGAGTGTCCTTCTCGTGCCAGGTCGGTCTGAGGGGGACCTCCTCTGGTTTCCTCCCTTCCCAGGGAAGGCCGTTGGCTCCTTCTTCTAGAAAAAGCTCCCAAAGCACCACCGCCCAGGATGGTCGACCTACGCCCATCGTCCCTGCTTTCCCAATCATTTCTACAGCGACAGAGGAACAGAGGCCCCGGCCCCATCCCCATCCCCACCCCCACCCCCATCGCCTGCCTCCTTGATGGCCAAAGGAGCTGCCTCTGAGAATGGAACGGGGCTTGGAAACCTTCTAGAGCGGTGACTCTCACCTGCCTGCCTGCTGGGAAAAGCACCACGCTGTCCATCGGACTGCTCTTTTGGGCAAACATAGGCGAGCCACGTAGCGATCGACAGCTATGGCGGGGGGGGGCGGGGTGGCGTGGTGGTGCCCAGGATCCACGGCACGTGACGGCTGCGGAGCACGAGAGCCCTAAGACCTTGAGGGAGACGAGGTGGCTTGTGAATCCTTTCGGAACGAGAACGACAGGAAACGCTGACGGGGACGTGTTCTCGTCTCGAGAACACACCAACGCCTCGCACGGTGTCTGACCCGGGGTGCCTCTGACTTTTGTCATCAGAGACGATCCTCTCGACCGCCCCTCACGCTTTTGGGAAAAGGGGAGAGGGACTCGGTAGCACGTGAAAAGCCATCCATCCGCCCTTCCTTTCCGTCTTCACGGCTCCTTCTCGTGGAAAACGAGGAAGCCGTCCGGAGGAACGGAACACTGACCCGGGCCAAAGCGTGGCCCAGCCTGAGCCTCCAAAACCTTCTGCTAAGTGAGAGGTGTCAGACATCCAAGGCGACCTACGTTGCGATTCCACGCAGAGGAGAGAGCTAGAACGGTCCAACCCTAGAGGGCGACAGCAGATGGCGGTGGCGGTGGTGGTCGTGGTGGGGCAGATCCGGGAGTGGGGCCGTTTTTTCTTTCGGAGGGAGGAGATGGAAACGGAAACCTTCTGGAAATAGATAGCCGTGACGGATGCGCCACCTTGGGGAGAAACTCCCGAAGGCCACTGGCTTGTGCCCCGTGGAAAGGATGGATTCGGTGGGATGGGAATTCTACCTCCGTGTAAAGCGTGTGGTAAACCATGAGGTAGGTGGGTGGGTGGGTGGGTGGCCTCCCTGCCTCGCCTCCACCTAGACGTCCACACACAGAGACCGATGAGGGAGGGAGGGAGGGAGGGAGGGAGAGAGACAAGACAGACAGAGGCCGAGCCGAGACCGAGGCAGTGAGCGAGTAAGTGATCGACCCTGGCCATAGGGATTCCTCGGAGGGCGTCTCTTGTCTCCCCAAACGAAGAATGTGTGTGGAGATCGAGAAAGATCACCGACCTAGGAGAACCAGCAAGACTTCCTCACCCGCAAGAGAGCCGCTGGGCCCCTGCCGTCCCTGCCACCACCACCCCTACCCCTCGCCTTTGGCAGCAACGCCAACGAAAGGCAGGGAGACGAGTGGGAGAGTCGTGTGGTGGTGTCCCCCAAGGAAGGTGGGTCCATGCCGACGAGTGGTCGTCGGCGTGCGGAAAAGCCAGAGGCGGGCTGACTAGAAGGAGGGCGTCCTGGGGGAAGGGGCCGGGGTGTGAGGGAGAGAGGCCTGTTCCTCTTCCCCTGTCGGTCCCAACTCAGGGGCCCAAAGGAGGAAAGCTGTCCATTCCTTTCCGACTCGGACGGTTCGGGCGGAACCGACCGATCCCCGCGGCGGCGCGGTCAGGGCTTTCTGGACCAGAACCCCTCTCTCCGTCGCCTTTCGACCACACGCACGCTTTAGAGGCCAAGAGAAAATGGATCGGGTCTCTCTGTCTCTCTCCCTAGAAAACAAGGGCCGGGGGCCGAGCCCGTGGACGAGCGGTCAAGTACGCGCCCCCCACCCCGACCCCCGGCTTCGACGGCCCAGGTTTTCACCGGTTCGGATCCTGGGCGCAGCCCCAGACCCAGCATCGCCCTTCAAGCCACGCTGAGGCGGCGTCCCACATAGCAGAAACCCGAAACACCTACCACTGGAACCTACAACTATGGACGGGACGGGACGTGATGGGACGGGACGGGGCGGGGGTGGGGGGGGCGGCT